>NC_083096.1:51531447-51831447 GCF_949774975.1 Lagenorhynchus albirostris | reverse complement strand
AAGCAATCCAAATGTCTATCGACAGAGGGATGGATAACGAAGATGGGGTACATATATATATACAATGGAATATTACTCAGCCATTAAAAAGAATGAAATAATGCCATTTGCAGCAACATGGATGGACCTAGAGATTGTCATACTGAGTGAAATAAGTCAGACGGAATAGACAAATATCATATGATATCATTTACATGTGGATTCTTAAAAAAATGGTATAAATGAACTTATTTACAAAACAGAAACAGACTCACAGACTTAGAGAACAAACTTATGGTTATCAGTGGGGGAAGAGATAGTTAGGGAGTTTGGGATCAACATGTACATGCTGCTATATTTAAAATGGATAACCAACAAGGACCTACTGTAGAGCATAGGGAACTCTGCTCAATGTTACACAGCAGCCTGGATGGGAGGGGAGTTTGGTTGAGAATGGATACATGGATATGTATGGCTGAATCCCTTTGCTGTGTACCCGAAAGTATCACAAAATTGTTAATTGGCTATACTCCAATATAAAATAAAAAGTTAAAAAAAATTTTTTTCAAATAATATGATAATTTCCTCTAAAAAAAAAAAAAAAAAGATTAGCTGACCCTGACCCAGACCAGCTCCAGAACCAGGACCTGTCAGCCAATACTGTCTGTATAGGTTTGTGAGAAACAAGAGATGATTACCATTTTAAGTCATTAAGTTTTAGGATGATTTGTTACACAGAAATAACCCTGGCTCCACCACCTATTAGCAAGTTAACCACTTTGAGCCTCAGTTTCCTTGCCTATAAACATAGTAATAAACCTATGTCACAAGATTATAAATTATTAGGATTCGATGGGTCTCCCGTGCCTAGCAAAGTGCTGGCACTGAGTTCCTAAATGATTGCACCCTTCCCTTCCTCATACATCCAAAGCTGTGAGGAAGGTCACGTTCTCCTCATCCCCTGTGCTGCATCCTCCAAGGTTATAGAATCTTGACTGTATGTCAATCTCAGTTCTGCTTTGCAGAAGGTGACTTTCACAATGAACTCTCCCTACTAATCAATTAAACTAGTGAGAATTTTCAAAATCACTCAACTATTCCAGGAGAAAGGAAAAAGGGCAGGACAAGAGGTGAACTGTATGAGCCTCCTAATGAAAATTTCAAGGAGTCTTGGTTTATAAACGCTGCAAAAATCCATTCTAAACAAAAACATCAGCTTTTCACCGTGGCTTGGATATTAGCCAGCAGTGAAGGAGAGACTGACCTGATTTAGGGTTGGTTGCACAATATGAAAAGTGATTTTTTTTTCCTTTCCCTAGACCTAGAGTTAATAGCTTTGCTTGTCCCTGATCAACAGAAAAGAACATTGCGCTCGTCCCCTTTAAAATCCGTAAGCGCACAAATGGAACATTGCTTTGAGTTAACTCCACATGCACTTTGGAGCTGCTACAGTTGACATAAACCTCTCTAAAGCCAGGGGTCCAGAATTAATGCATCACATGCTGATACTCTGGCCTAAGCTCCTGAGAAGAGGGGGACCTGAGACATTTTCAAGAAGCAAAAGCAAAAGATGGTAGTTTGACTACGCTTTGCCCCAACAATAACAACACAAACTTATATTTGCAAGGAATTTTCATTCGGTGAAGGTCTTTGGGCCTGTGCTATCCTTTTAACCTATGCAACAGTTCTGTATGACAAAGAGTAAGTGTTAGGGCTTCCCTGGTGGCGCAGTGGTTGAGAGTCCGCCTGCCAATGCAGGGGACGCGGGTTCGTGCCCCGGTCTGGAAGGATCCCACGTGCCACGGAGCGGCTGGGCCCATGAGCCATGGCCGCTGAGCCTGCGCGTCCGGAGCCTGTGCTCCGCAGCGGGAGAGGCCACAACAGTAAGAGGCCTGCGTACCGCAAAAAAAAAAAAAAAAAAATAGTAAGTGTTAATATTCTTCTACAGACGAAGACAGTTCTGTGATCTGACTACTGGTTTAGTGGTTAACAGACTGTTAACAAGCCCCCCAGCTAAGGAGTTTGTCAGAAATTCAGATTATTGGATTCTACCCCAGATATCTGAAGTTAATAAGTGTGGGATGGGACCCACAATTCTGTGTTTTGAACCATTATCTGGATGGCCCTTTGATAACATTGCCCCAGTCTGATACTTTTCCTAGCATGCAAAATCAAAGGATGATTTTTAGAACTCATGCATACAAATAAATCCTGTGTGTTCATGGCTTGTTACTCTTGAGAATTTGTAAATATCATGGGTCATATCATGCCATCCTGAAAGGAAACAATTACCTTTAGCGAAAGCCTCACAGAGCACAGCCAATGTGTTAAGTTGACGCTTGATCTGACTGCCAACACTGTAGTATTTAGCTTGGGGAGGCAGACTTTTTTCCCAACAGATTTGTCCTCCTAATAAATCTGACTTCAGATAACATTAAAATTAAATTGCTTTTTCTTAGGCTCACACCAGGGCAGGGAAGAAGAAGAAGTAGGGAGAGCATTTCCTTAAGTGTGCTGAATGAGAGAAAGGACAAATGATCAACTCTTAAGAGCTGAAATGAGCTATAGGGATTATCTGGTCCAGCTTACCATTGATTGAGACGGAGAAACAAAGAAATAGAGACAAGCCAGCCTTGACCAAAATAGTACCAAACCATCATCGTACAGCCCAACTGGCATTTGAAAACTTTGTGAGGGTCGTCTTAAGTTCTTCCTTTCAAAGTTGATCAACAGTGTATAATACTATATTTGCCCATCCTCTCCTGGGGTTAATTATATACAAATGAAAAGCTTGCAGCCATATAGTATTATTATTACTACAGGACACTGTCTTGTGCTGCTGTGAACTACTATGATTGAATATATTGTTTGATAAAATGAAAGTTTCTACCCCTTTGAAAAAACCACCTTACTATCTGAAGATACAGCCAAAAACTATTCTTCCTGTCTTTTCACAATAGATGCTTGGTAACTATTTGATGTATGAATCTATGAGTGAAGACAAGGCAAGGGGCATTTTGATGATCCAGACTTAGATGTGAAAATTGAAGCATATTAAGGGAAACTCTAGAGTGGAAACACAGAAGATATGTAATATCAAGTTAACATCAAGTTAAATTAGATTAGCCGGAGGAAGGAGGTTTCAACATCCTCTAGAATTTATCAGAAAGGGTCTTGATGTTATCAAGCAAGCATATGGTTACTGTCATTTCCTCAGTATCTTGACTTAAGGAAGCCAAAATGAGTTCTGCCTACCCAATGGATCAAGGGCCATCCTACTCAAAGTAGTCCTTAACACTCAGCAAATTAATGCACATATTCACATTTTGAAGTACAAAAAACTTTTGCCTTGATCTAGTGGCTAAGATCTCTCAACATCCCTTTTGCAACCCATCCTATCAAAACTTACCAAGTATGAAAACTCTAACTTCACATCAACAGAAGTCATGCACAGAGATTAACTAAATGCTCTCCAGTCCCTCTTTCCCAGCAGGGGAATACAGAAAACCTACATTTCCTAGCTTCTCTTGCAGTCAGGTTGGGGCCATGTGACCAGGTTCTGGCCAAAGGAATATGGGAATAAATAATGTTTGCCACTTCCAAGCTGGATATAAAACATCTCACTCTATCATTCTCATACTATATCTTTGCTCACCAGTTGGGGAAACTGAAGATCTAGTAGAGGACACCAAAAAGGCCATAGCAAACATGGAAGCCACAGGATAAAATGGTACTAGGTCACTACCTCAATACTGGAGGAAAACCCTCCAGGAGAGCTGCCTGGTCTCCAGCAGGATGTGGCCTGGTGGATAAGTAAACGTCTGTTAATATACACCAGTGAGACTTTGGGTTTCTTGGTTTCATCACGTAGTCTGTTCTAATTAATATGGGTCACATCTTCATGAATAAAGAACTGAGTCTCCAATAGGTATATCTATAAACCAGTATAAAACAATACAATCAGAAGATGAAACAACTTTTGTGGAATTTTTTCTCTCTTCTGGAGAAAACAGGTTCAGTAAACACTGAGAAACCAGAGCACACTGAAAGTCATTCCTCCTATTTGTGGAATTAAACACTTTCTTTGGCATACTTTTGTCTCTTTTATATCTGAAACTGAATGAATTATTTATTTTGGTGACTATATAATCAAATCCAATCAATATGAAATCTGAACTACTCCAGGTTAGAGCTTGGTTTTGTCTTAACTACTTCTCTCTATGGGAAATGTTCATCTTCGTATCAGACTTTTGGTGCTTCTAGGAGAAAAAAAAATCTAAATATAATAATAATAAGTTTACTGAGCACTTACTATGTATCAAGCACACCGATAGCATTCTCACAACTACCATATGAGATAGGTACCAATTTACAGGTGAGAAAATTAAGGCAGAGAAAGTTCTACATGTATCGTCAGGCCACCCAGACTGCAAAGTATTTAGACCAAATCAGGGTCTATTCTCTCTCACTCCAGAATCTGCTCTCTTAACCACCTCAGCTTATTTTCTTCTTTGATGCCGTTTTGTGTGCTCATTTTCTCTGGCTTGTCTGTGACTATCTCATAGTAACCATTTTCCTAGTGACAGAATTCCAAATTGGCTATGAAGCCAGTTACTTTAATTATGCTCTGGTCACCTTCTTAAATGGACCTCTGAATTGGCCCTTATTTTATTACTCAGGACTCTGCATATTTATGAATATAACCCAGCTTCTTTTGACTTATGAATTCTTCAAACTTTTCCAACTATTTTTCAAAGGCTAGGGCTCCTCACACTCTTTAATGACTTAAAGGGATATTTTCTTTCCATTACAAATTTCAAGCCTGCTTACCTTTTAAATATTCAATATTTCAGTAGTATAAGAGCAATAGGGTTATTTGATGTCCTAATTGCCTCAGGCCTTGTTTTAAATGCCTTTGTAGCAAAGGGTGATGCCAGCAGGAGAGTTCACCCCGCTGCTTGGTTTACACAGCATCCAGACAGCCTGTCTGATGTGAGACCCAGGGTTGAACCCAGAGGACTATGAGGACCCAGACTAATCACCCACTGGAGAGTCATACGCTGCCCCCCCTCTCCCCGCCAGCTCCAAATACACAGACACACACTCACACACACACACACACACACACACACACACACACACACCTGCTGGCAACATGAGGTCACAATAAACATCCAGGAAAATATTAAAGAAAAAACAAAGAAGGACAGTGTGAGGCGCAGTTCCCCAGCCTACTTTTCTTTGCTACTGGGAGTTTGGTGGACTGATAATATTTTTAGGTAAATGTACAGCAGTACGCATATTTGTGTGCATCTGTACAGACTATTAAAATGGGACTTTAGGCTAAAATCTTGAAACGTAGATATCACTTTGCCATGATGCAGAATTTCAAAGGAGTAAACAAAAACTAATCAGCCCTGCATCCCCTCACTCACATCAAGAGTGTAAGATTGTAAGATGTGTGTGTGTATAATATGTATATTACACATATATATAGGAAAGGGCCTTGGGTAAGTGTTATCTGTACGCTGAGCTTCCCCCCAGTGAAGACATGTATAAGGGGTGAGTGGGTCCTGCCGTCACCTCACACTTAACGGAATATATTGCAGAAGGACTCCTCAGAAAGCCTAATATGTGTTTCTTGTGCACACACCTGACTCCCACCTCAAAGGTGAGATGTGCGCTTACTAGCTGGTGTGATGGCAGAGTGAAAGAGAATCCATTACGTTGGGGCCAAGTCCCAGGCTACCAGAATAGAAGTGACTGTGCCCTCTGGGGAACGAAGAGTAGAGATGACTAGTGTTGAGGGAGAGAAGGCAACATTTCCAAAAAACCCAAAAAATGTCCCTAAGAGCAAGAGTCAGATTTAAATATCTGCCATCTTGAGGTACCATTAAGAGAGACGTTTCCTGTGTTCTTATCTCCTCTCCTTCCCTGCATGCTCTTGGGAGGGGTCAGAGCTGGGGCGGCCATGTAATTTAGTACACATACAGAGAGACTTCTGAGAAAGAAAAGGTATAAGGGTTCACTCTATGTGTCAACTTGACTGGACTCTGGTGCCCGGTTCTTTGGTTAAACACTAGCCTACATGCTGCTGTGAAGGTGTTTTATGGTTAACATTTACAATCAGTTGACTCTAAGTAAAGAAGAGCACCCTCAATAATGAGGGGACCTCTCAAGAGGCACATGAAAAGATGCTCAACATCATTAATTATTAGAGAAATGCAAATCAAAACTCCAGTGAGGTACCACCTCACACCGGTCAGAATGGCCATCATCAAAAAATCCACAAACAATAAATGCTGGAGAGGGCGTGGAGAAAAGGGAACACTCTTGCACCGTTGGTGGGAATGTAAGTTGACACAGCCGCTATGGAGAACAGTATGGAGGTTCCTTACAAAACTACAAATAGAACTACCATATGACCCAGCAATCCCACTACTGGGCATATACCCTGAGAAAACCATAATTCAAAAGGACACATGTACCCCATTGTTCATTGCAGCACTATTTACAATAGCCAGGACAGAGAAACAACCTAAATGTCCATCAACAGATGAATGGATAAAGAAGATGTGGTAAATATATATACAGTGGAATATTACTCAGCCATAAAAAGGAAGGAAATTGGATCATTTGTAGAGACATGGATGGACCTAGAGACTGTCATACAGAGTGAAGTAAGTCAGAAAGAGAAAAACAAATATCATATAGTAAACAAATATCGTGTAGTAATGCATATATTGGAATATAGAAAAATGGTACAGATGAACCGGTTCGCAAGGCAGAGAAATAGACATAGGGCACAAATGTATATGGGCACCAAGGGGAGAAAGGCGGGGTGGGGTGAATTGGGAGATTGAGATTGACATATATATACTACAATGTATAAAATATGATAACTAATAATAACCTGCTGAATAGCACAGGGTACTCTAATTCACTTCACTGTACAGTAGAAACTAACAAAACATTGTAAAACAACTATATCCCAATAAAAAAAAATGAGGAGGCATCCAGATATTAAAAGCCTTAAGAGCAAAAACCAAGGTTTCCCAGAGAAGAAGGCATTCTGCCTCAAGACTGTGGCATAGAAATCCTGCCTTCATTTCCAGCCTGCTGTCCTGCCCTACAAACTTCAGACTCCCTAATTGCATGAGCCAATTATAATATTATTATATATATATAATATCCTATTGATTCTATTTCTCTGGAAAACCATGATACAATGGGGAAATGTTAATAACTAGGCCCCAGGCAACAAGTATCTGGGACCAGACTGAGTACACAGGACATATGATCTCCCTAGTCGGAACCCAAGAGTTAGCAGAATGTGCAAGGAGGATTAGAAATGCTCAGTGAGGAGAGAGGAGACAGAAGTTGAAAACATTCCCATTCCCTGACCATGGCTTCCTGCCTGGAATAAGCCTGAACTGGAAGAAAGAGGAAATGTTATTTTTAAACAAAATTAGTTTTAACTATAACGTGGGACTAGATATATAATTAGCATCCTAAGATGATGTTGTGTGACTTGAAGTGATGGGAGAACTATTTGTGTTGATCTGGTTCGGACAGAAGAGTCATAGGACCTGCCTGTATTTCTTTGGGGAACAGAGGGGAAGAAAATCCTATAGAGTGGACTTAGAAAGGCAGTGGGAATGGAAAATAGTATAGAGGTTCCCTAGAAAAGTAAAGATAGAGTTGTCGTATGATCCAACAATACCACTCCTGGGCTTATATCCGGAAAAAACTATAATTCGAAAAGATACATGCATCCCAACGTTCACAGCAGAACTATTTGCAATAACCAAGACATGGAAGCAGTATAAATGTCCATCAACAGATGAGTGGATAAAAAAATGTGGTACATATATATACAATGGACTATTACTCAGCCATAAAAAGAATGAAATAATGACATTTACAGCAACATGGATGGACCTAGAGATTATCATGCTAAGTGAAGTAAGCCAGATAGAGAAAGACAAATATCATATGACATCTCTTACATGTGGAATCTAAAAAAATGATACAAATGAACTTATTTACAAAACAGAAATAGACTCACAGACATAGAAAACAAACTTATGGTTACCAGAAGAAAGGGGAGTGTGGGGTGGGGGGGATAAATTGGGATTAGCAAATACAAACTACTATATATAAAACAGAGGAACAATAAGGTCCTACTGTACAGCACAGGGAACTATATTGAATATCCTGTAATAAACCATAATGGAAGAGAATATGAAACTGAATACATATATATATATGTATAACTGAATCACGTTGCTGTACACCAGCAACTAACACAACAGTTTAAAGCAACTATACTTCAATTTTTTTAAAAAAGGCAGTAGGAGACAAGAAAGTGATTATTACCTGACTTCCCCTCATGGTTACATGTGTATATATAACCTTCTTGATCAAAGGCCTGCCTGAGTTACACCCAGCTACCTGTCCCTGAAGCACAAAGACCCAGCACTGAGGCCTGAGGCAGGTGCCTCTGCTCTCAGACTTCAGGGGCAGCCCTGATAGTTTCCATGAAGTGGGACGCACTCAATCATAGCTCAGTATTTTGGCACACCACACCTACTTCTAATTCTGTCCACACCTCAATGAATATGATTAGCCCATCAGAGCATATGGTAAATGTAAAAGTTGTTTAACACACTCAATAAATACTTTACACATTCAATACATATTTATTGAGCATCTAACCTGGGCCTAGTATTGTTGGATAGAAGTACGAACATCGAGCCTCTGGCTTCGAGAAACTTACAATCACATATAAACTTTGGTATCTCTCTCTCTCTCTCTCTCTCTATATATATATATATATAATATATATATATAAAATATATATAATGTGTATATATATTATATAAATTATATATATATAATATATATATCTTCTTGTATTCAACTTTAATCCTCTTATGTATCTATATTTAGTCAATGTATATTGTAACTTCTGAGAGCTCTGAATTTGATTTACCTGTTTTTCCAAACTTACCCCTGTGAGTTTTGTACACAGCTGTAAAAATCAGAGCAAAGATTAGTTTTGTGGCTTGTATAAGAGGCCTAACATAAAAGACCACAACATTTTACTGGAGACCTAGAATGTGGGCAAAACCCTTTTATTATGTACAGAGACACATACAACCATATACAATTATTCTTTTTAGATTTTTTGGGTTACATTTATGTGATCTACTTTTTTTAATGCTGAAAGAGGGCCTAAGGACTAAAATAAATTGCTCTTCAGAAGATGTGGAAATCGCACTAAAATTATCCTTTTGAAAAGCAGAGGGCCAGATGGCCAATCTATATGATTCTTTGACAACACTTAATTCCACAAGAGATAGCTCATGAAAGAGCTTCAGACTCTCTTTCAGAAAGTGAGAGTTAAGATGAAGCCAAGTGGTTAACATTCTTAAGCACAAGATCCATGCACCAATGAAGGGAATCAGAGCAGATTTGCTTTACTCTGGGGCACAAAGTTCAGATGTCAGTCAATAACGAAAGCACCAGAGTCAGATAGGGAGGTACACAAGGACGGATAAAAGATCAGAATGAGACCTTGTGTGGCTAGGCTGGGCAGAAGGGCCATTGCCACAGTGTGATGAAGGTTCTAAGCACTTGTTGACTCTTTTATGAAACGATGAGCTACTGATAACACTCAGCTCCCATGCCACCTACTCCTTGCCATTTCTGTTAAACTGTAGTTTAGTTCTGTTTTAGCCAAAGCCAGCTTCATTGTCACTTAAGCCTCACTCTGCACCAGCACATATTTCCAGAACTGAATCAGAGACCACCCAAAGAAACATATATCATAAAAGAAATGGGAGTGGAAGTGCTGTTGTTTTATCCAAAGCCAAACGTATTTCTTTGCTCCCTCACTGGCAGTAGGTTATTGTCCATAAAAACAAGCAATTGCATTGGATGAATCTTGCTTGTTCCCTGGGAAGGCCCACTACACCTTCTGCACAGAAACCAAATGACCCTTAACAAGCTCAATGCCACTAACAGCTTCCCTTCCCCCTCTTCTCCATCACCACATCTCATGAGAGTTGTTCAGCCTTGATAAAGCCTTACTTCCTTGGAATTCAGTTAATTCACCTTTTCCCCCTCAACGATACACATGGTTTCTGCTTCACAGCATATCCTTGGCACATCACTGGCCCCTGCCTATTTTGCACCACCAGAATCTCCTGAAATTTATCAGAGATGATACAGATGTAATAATTAAACCCGAATTCTAGTCTCTCCTTGTGACAACTCAGCGGACAATTAATGATGATAAAAGAGCCTGCCAGCTGCTGCCTGACATACCAATGTGAGCGTCCAACTCCGATGAAGATGGAGGGTGAAGGGCAGGTCCCTCTGGCTCCACTTCAATCTGTCTTTTACCTCACACTAGCTAAAAAGTAACACTTACTTTGGGGAACCTTAGATTCTTTCCTCTCTCTTCTTAAAAGCAGCAAATAGACAATCGGGGGTAATGCAATGTCTATGAAATAAATAAGAATGCTTCCAGGGAAGAGTAATTTAAGCTTTACCACCAGGGACAGTGATTCAAGCCTAAAGCCAGAGAAACAGGCTGTGCTCTTAATCATTGACCCTTTAGGAGAGGATGTACCCACTGCCTCTTTGCCATGGGAACATATCAGTTCACAGGGAGAGACCTTCATAAGGGGGACACTTCATGGATTTTTCCACAATAATGCTGTTCCACTCAAAACTGACTTTGATTACATTTGTCATTTTCTCTCCAAAATTTCAGGTTTAGCCATGACTGCAGCTTGGTGCAATAGATGCTTGGAGGGAGACCAAGGCTTGAGGGTGACATGGGTTGTGGAGAGAGATGACTGGAGAGAAAAATAATCAAAACAAGGATGATAAGAGGTAATAAGAGGAGCCTGTTCAACACTCACACTTCAAAACACATGTGCTCAGGCTCAGTGGTAACAGAACTGCACTGCTGGCTTCCTGTGTTGCTTTCCATTTAACAGTTTGTTGTTTGGGGGACTTGAGAATCCATTTAGACAATTCCCATAAGAAAAAATGCAAATGACTCATAAACATATGAAATAAATGTCCTACATCACTTGTAATCAAAGGAATGCAAATATAAAACAA
Organism: Lagenorhynchus albirostris; assembly: GCF_949774975.1. Taxonomy (NCBI): domain Eukaryota; kingdom Metazoa; phylum Chordata; class Mammalia; order Artiodactyla; family Delphinidae; genus Lagenorhynchus; species Lagenorhynchus albirostris. The sequence continues at coordinate 51,820,329 of NC_083096.1, read as the reverse complement.
CAAGATAGCATTTTCACCTATCAAATTAACAGAGATTAAAAGGAATTCTAATACTCAACAGGGGTGGTGAGATGGCCCATCTCTCACTGCTGGAGTGTTAATTGGTACAACCTTTCTCCTGGGCTATTTTGCAATATGTGGCAAATTCCTAAAAATATGCATAATCCTGGGCCCAATAATTCTGCTTCTAGGATCTACTCTAAGAAAATAAGCAGCAATCCAAGCAAAGATGGGTACAAATCTTTCACTGGAATGTTATTTACAACAAGGAAAAGTACAAAAATAAAATCTTACATTGTTATAAATTATATGATATAATTATAAAATACATAAATATAAAAAATAGAGTACAACATTCCTCCACCAATTAATATTATTCAGGATATTTATATATTTTAAAGACTATTGGGACTCCAGGAGGGCTCATGCCAAGGAGCACTACCCAGAACCTCTGCTGCCAGTGTCCCCGTCCCTGCGGTGAGCCACAGCCACCCCCCGCCTCCTCAGGAGATCCTCCAACACTAGCAGCCATGTAGAAGACAGGTCTTGGTGCTCTGGCCGGGTGTCAGGTCTGTGCCTCTGAAGTGGGAGAGCCGAGTTCAGGACATTGGTCCACCAGAGACCTCCCAGATCCACGTAGTATCAAATAGCGAAAGCTCTCCCAGAAATCTCCATCTCAACATGAAGACCCAGCTCCACTCAATGACCAGCAAGCTACAGTGCTGGACACCCTATGCCAAACAACTAGCAAGACAGGAACAAACCCCACCCATTAGCAGAGAGGCTGCCTAAAATAATAATAAGGTCACAGACACCCCAAAACATGCCATTGGACATGGTCCTGCCCACCAGAAAGACAAGATCCAGCCTCATCCACCAGAACACAGGCACCAGTCCCCTCCACCAGGAAGCCTACACAACCCACTGAACCAAACTTACCCACTGGGGGCAGACACCAAAAACAATGGGAACTATGAACCTGCAGCCTGTGAAAAGGAGACCCCAAACACAGAAAGTTAAGCAAAATGAGAAGACAGAGAAACACACAGCAGAAGAAGGAGCAAGGTAAAAACCGACCAGACCAAACAAATGAAGAGGAAATAGCAGTCTACCGGAAAAAGAATTCAGAGTAATGATAGTAAAGATGATCCAAAATCTTGGAAATAGAATGGAGAAAATACAAGAAACGTTTAACAAGGACCTAGAAGAACTAAAGAGCACACAAACAATGATGAACAACACACTAAATGAAATTTAAAATTCTCTAGAAGGAATCAATAGCATACTGAGACAGAAAAACGGATAAGTGGACTGGAAGATAAAATGGTGGAAATAACTACCACAGGGAAGAATAAAGAAAAAAGAATGAAACAAACTGAGGACAGTCTCAGAGACCTCTGGGACAACATTAAATGCACCAACATTTGAATTATAGGGGTCTCAGAAGAAGAAGAGAAAAAGAAAGGGACTGAGAAAATATTTGAAGAGATTATAGTTGAAAACTTCCCTAATATGGGAAAAGAAAGAGTCAATCAAGTCCAGGAAGTGCAGAGAGCCACATACAGGATAAATCCAAGGAGAAACACACCAAGACACATATTTAAAAAAACTATCAAAAATTTAATACAAAGAAAAAATATTAAAAGCAGCAAGGGAAAAACAACAAATAACATACAAGGGAATCCCCATAAGGTTAACAGCTGATCTTTCAGCAAAAACTCTGCAAGCCAGAAGGGAGTGGCAGGACATATTTAAAGTGATGAAAGGGAAAAACCTACAACAAAGATTACTCTACCCAGCAAGGATCTCATTCATATTCAACAGAGAAATTAAAAACTTTACAGACATGCAAAAGCTAAGATAATTCAGCACCACCAAACCAGCTCTACTACAAACACTAAAGGAACTTCTCTAAGTGGGAAACACAAAAGAGGAAAGGACCTACAAAAACAAACCCAAAACAATTAAGAAAATGGTAATAGGAACACACACATTGATAACTACCTTGAATGTAAATGGATTAAATGCTCCAACCAAAAGACATAGAATGGCTGAATGGATACAAAAACAAGACATGTATATACGCTGGCTACAAGAGACCCACATCAGACCTAGGGACGCATACAGACGAAAAATGAGGGGATGTAAAAAGATATTCCATGCAAATGGAAACCAAAAGAAAGCTGGAATAGCAATTCTCATATCAGACAAAATGGACTTTAAAATAGAGACTATTACAAGAGACAAAGAAGGACACTACATACTGATCAAGGGATCAATCCAAGAAAAAGATATAACAATTATAAATATATATGTATCCAACATAGGAGCACATCAATACATAAGGCAAATGCTAACAACTATAAAAGAGGAAATAAGCAGTAACAAAATAATAGTGGGGGACTTTAACACCTCACGTACACCAGTGGACAGATCATCCAAACAGAAAATTAATAAGGAAACACAAGCTTTAAATGACACAATAGACAGATTTAACTGATATTTATAAGACATTCTACCCCAAAACAGCTGATTGCACTTTCTTCTCAAGTGCACCTGGAACATTCTCCAGGACAGATCACATCTTGGGTCACAAATCAAGCCTTGGTAAATTTAAGAAACCTGAAATCATATAAAGCATCTTTTCTGACCACAACACTATGAGATTAGAAAAAAATTATAAGAAAAAATGTAAAAAAACACAAACACATGGAGGCTAAACAATATATTACTAAATAACAAAGATATCACGGAAGAAATCAAAGAGGAAATCAAAAAATACCTAGAGACAAATGACAATGGAAACACGATGATCCAAAAACTATGGGATGCAACAAAACGGTTCTAAAAGGGAAGTTTACAGCAATACAAGCCTACCTCTAGAAACAAGAAAAATCTCAAATAAACAATCTAAACTTACACCTAAAGGAACTACAGAAAGAAGAACAAACAAAACCTAAGGTTAGTAGAAGGAAAGAAATCATAAAAATCAGAGCAGAAATAAATAAACTAGAAACAAAGAAAACAATAGCAAAGATCAATAAAACTAAAAGCTGGTTCTTTGAGAAGATAAACAAAATTGACAAACCATTAGCCAGACTCATCAAGAAAAAGGAGAGGACTAAAATCAATAAAATTAGAAATGAAAATGGACAAGTTACAACAGACACTGCAGAAATACAAGCATCATAAGAGACTATAGCAAGCAACTCTATGCCAATAAAATGGACAGACATGAAGAAATGGACAAATTCTTGGAAAGGTACAATTTTCCAAGACTAAACCAGGAAGACTTAGAAAATATAAACAGACCTGTCACAAGTAATGAAATTGAAACCATAACTAAAAATCTTCCAACAAACAAAAGTCCAGGACCAGATGGCTTCACAGGTAAAATTTAGCAAACATTTAGAGAAGAGCTAACACTCATTCTTCTCAAACTCGTCCAAAAAAATTGCAGAGGAAGGAACACTCCCAAACTCATCTATGAGGCTACCGTTGCCCTGATACCAAAACCAGACAAACATACTAAATAAAGAGAAAATTACAGACCAATATTACTGATGAATATAGATGTAACAATCCTCAACAAAATACTAGCAAGCAGAATCCAACAACACATTAAAAGGATCATACACCATGATCAAGTGGGATTTATCCCAGGGATGCAAGGATTCTTCAATATACTCGATACACCATATTAACAAATTGAAGAATAAAAACCATATGATCATCTCAATAGATGCAAAAAAAGCTTTTGACAAATTTCAACACCCATTTTTGATAAAACCTCTCCAGAAAGTGGGCATAGAGGGAACTGCCTCAACATAATAAAGGCCATATACAACAAACCCACAGCAAACATCATTCTCAATGGTGGAAAACTGAAAGCATTTTCTCTAAGATCAGGAACAAGACAAGGATGTCCCCTCTCGCCACTATTATTCAACATAGTTTTGGAAGTCCTAGCCCCAACAATCAGAGAAGAAGAAGAAATAAAAGGAATACAAATTGGAAAAGAAGAAGTAAAACTGTCACTGTTTGCAGATGACATGATACTTACACATAGAGAATCCTCAAGATAACACCAGAAAACTACTAGAGGTAATCAATGAATCTGGTAAAGTTGCAGGATACAAAATTAATGCAAAGAAATCTCTTGCATTCCTATACACTAATGATGAAAAATCTGAAGGAGAAATAAAGGAAACACTCCCATTTACCATTGCAACAAAAAGAATAAAATATCTAGGTATAAACCTACCTAGGGGAAAAAAGACCTGTATGCAGAAAACTATAAGACACTGATGAAAGAAAGTAATGATATAAACAGATGGAGAGATATACCATGTTCTTGAATTAGAAGAATCAATACTGTGAAAATGACTATACTACCCAAAGCAATCTACAGATTCAATGCAATCCCTATCAAATTACCAATGGCATTTTTTACAGAAATAGAACAAAAAAAATCTTAAAATTTGTATGGAGACACAAAAGACCCCGAATAGCCAAAACAGTCTTGAGGGAAAAAAACGGAGCTGGAGGAAACAAACTTCCTGACTTCAGACTACACTACAAAGTAATCAAGACAATATGGTACTAGCACAAAAACAGAAATATAGATCAATGTAACAGGAACAAAAGCCCAGAGGTAAACCCACGCATCTATGGTCAACTAATCTATGACAAAGGAGGCAAGGATATACAGTGGAGAAAAGACAGTCTCTTCAATAAGTGGTGCTGGGAAAACTGGACAGCTACATGTAAAAGAATGAAATTAGAACACTCCTTAACACCATACACAAAAATAAACTCAAAATGGATTAGAGACCTAAATGTAAGACCAGACACCATAAAACTCTTAGAGGATAACATAGGAAGAACACTCTTTGACATAAATCACAGCAAGATCTTTTTTGATCCACCTCCTAGAGTAATGGAAATAAAAACAAAAATAAACAAATGGGACCTAATGAAACTTAAAAGCCTTTGCAAATCAAAGGAATCTACAAACAAGATGAAAAGACCACCCTCAAAATGGGAGAAAATATTTGCAAATGAATCAACGGACAAAGGATTAGTCTCCAAAATATATAAACAACTCTTGTAGCTCAATATTAAAAAAACAAACAACCCAATCCAAAAATGGGCAGAAGACCTAAATAGACATTTCTCCAAAGAAGACATACAGATGGCCAAGAGGCACATGAAAAGCTGCTCAACATCACTAATTGCTAGAGAAATTCAAATCAAAATGGCAACTAGGTATCACCTCACAACAGTTAGAATGGGCATCATCAAAAATCTACAAAAACAAATGCTGGAGAGGGTGTGGAGAAATGGGAACCCTCTTGCACTGTTGGTGGGAATGTAAATTGATACAGCCATTGTGGAGAACAGTATGGAGGTTCCTTAAAAAACTAAAAATAGAATTACCATATGACCCAGCAATCCCACTACTGGGCATATACCCTGAGAAAACCATAATTCAAAAAGACACATGCACCCCAATGTTCATTGCAGCACTATTTACAATAGCCAGGTCATGGAAGCAACCTAAATGCCCATCGACAGATGAATGGATAAAGAAGATGTGGTACATACATAAAATGGAATATTACTCAGCCATAAAAAGGAACAAAATTGGGTCATTTGTAGAGATGTGGAGGGACCTAGGAACTGTCACACAGAGTGAAGTAAGTCAGAAAGAGAAAAACTAATATATTAATGCATATATGTCGAACCTAGAAAAATGGTACAGATGAACCGGTTTGCAGGGCAGAAATAAAGACACAGATGTAGAGAAAAAGTGTATGGACACCAAGGGGGGAAAGTGGCAGTGGGGGGTGGGGTTGGGGGGTGGTATGATGAATTGGGAGATTTTTATTGACATGTATACACTAATATGTATAAAATGGATAACTAATTAGAACCTGCTGTATAAAAAATAAATAAAATTAAATTTAAAAATTAAAAAAAAATAATAAAGCTTACAAATCCTCTAAGGACTCATCCCCACATTGCCTCTGTCAGGAACAAAAACTAAGAGCCTCCATCATCTGAAGCATCACTGGGCACCATGACAAGGGAAAGGATATGTAGCAACTTATACACTAGCTCTTACTGACTCTTATCCAGAGGTAATGCACATCATTTCCACTTACATTTCATTGGCTGAAGTCAGTCACATGGCCAGTCTTCTATAACACAGATCAGGAGATTCAATCCTACATGTGCCTAGAGGGAAGAAAACCAGAAATACCTGTGAACAGAACCAATATTTACTACCCCCAAAATCTTCATTTTTTTCTTAAGAATTAATTATATGTCAAACTGAAAGTCTTTCTTCATTAGTAGTCAAGATACGACATTATGCATCATTTGCATAACCCTAAACAACTTGGTTCTGCTTCTCAATTCAGTTTTTAGAACCTAAGCTATTTGGGACATGCCACCACTGCAGGCAAGAGGTTATTTGAAAAGGTAAAAGGCTATGGACATACCATCACTACACTAAAGAAGCACCCCTTCTTTCCAGTGTCTATGGAGTAGCCAGAGGAATGCCAGCATTTCTCAGCCACGATTCTGAACATAGAACAATCAAAATAAGCAATACTGGAATGTCTCCCACTTTCTAACAGTGTTGGAAAACAGGGCCCAGGCATATATCCAAGGTCCTTAACTTAACCCCCTAGGAACGTTTTTCTAGTCAGTATAATCTGCTCTCTTTTACAATCTGTATTATGCATACAAAAGATTAGAACACACCAATCCCAAAATATAACTATTAATGTTAAAAAGAAAGCACCATCACGTTCCCATGCACATTCAAACAGTTCATCACACTCACTTTATTAAGTACCATTTTAAATGTTTTTGTATTAACGAAAAACTAATATGACTTTATGAATGACAGGCAGCATTGTCTGAACATTAAATCGATTCCCATTTTTCATTGTAAAATAAAATATAACTTGAACCATGTTAAAAGTAAAAGTTAATTACATGAAGTGCTGGTTTGTAGCTTGCATTGATAGACCTCTCCTAAGGGATACAGGTAATTATAGAAAATCCTATCCAAGTCAGAACCCTCAGGGTTATCATAGAATCTTTTTCATCACCTACTATGTCTGACAGGTCTTCAAATCTTATGGATTCTAAACTTCCTAAATACCCATTTCATCTGATTCTCTCTCTCCATTCCCAATTGCTATATTCAGGACTTTATCATCTTTCACCTAGGCTACTTCAATCACCTATTCACTTGTCTTCTTCCTTCAGACTCCCCCCCCCACCCCCCGCCAAAACCACCTTCCACACTGCCACAAAAATATACCATCCTGTTACTTCTCTTAAAACCCGTCAGTGGCCCTCCCACCACCTAGGAGATAAAGTCCAAATTCCTTAGCAGAACATGGAAAGTTCCTCTCCTTAGGGCCCTAGGCTACCTCCCAAGCCTAACGTGGCCTTCTCAAAAATCTATTCAATAGAACAGCAATTCCACAGGTACACAGAGGGAAAGTGTGCTCCGCAGTCAAATAAATTGGGAAAAGAGACGTTCAACCTCTTTCTTTCCTTCAGGGATTGTCAGAGTTGAGAACTCAAGCGTGACTCTAAATGAATCTCATAGCTCAAGTACTTGGTTCTCTTTTCTTGACCTACCGTTGTATTCTGGGTGACCTCACTTAGTTTCCTAGCTTTAAACACTATGGACATGCTGACAACTCCTCAGTTTGCATCTCCAGCCCACACTTCCCCACTGAGCACCAGACTGCCTGCTCACAATCTCCAGCGAGATATCTAAGAGATATCTGAATTTTAATATTCCCTCAACCTCCTCCCTTGGGCTTCCTCAGCTCAGTTCATGGCAACTTCATTCTTCAGGTTACTCAGGACAAAAATCTTAATGCCATTCATGATTCCTCTATTTCTCCCACATCTCATATTTAGTCCATCAGCAAATTCAAATCAGCTCTACATCCAAAATATATTCAGAATTTGACCACTTCTCATAACCCCAACCCACCACCCTGATCCAGGCCACCATCATCCCTCACCTGAATTATTTAAAGGGCCACCTAACTGGTGTCCCTGCTCCTGTCCTTCCCCGATGCTATTCTCAACCCAACACCTAGGTTGAGTGCTACACTTACTTTAACAGGTCACAGCACCCCTTTCCTCAAAACCCTGCTGTGGACTCGCTCTTGTGAGAGTACCAGAATCACAATTAACTGCTGAACAATCATTGAAAGGAAGACACTGGAAGTCACTAAAAAAGGTACCCCACATCCAAAGACAAAGGAGAAGCCACAAAGAGATGGTAGGAGGGGTGCAATCACAATAAAAGCAAATCCCATAACTGCTGGGTGGGTGACTCACAAACTGGAGAACACTTATACCACAGAAGTCCATGCACTGGAGTGAAGGTTCTGAACCCCACGTCAGGCTTCCATCCTGGGGGTCCAGCAATGGGAGGAGGAATTCCTAGAGAATCAGATTTTGAAGGCTAACGGGATTTGATTGCAGGACTTTGACAGGACTGGGGAAAACAGAGACTCCACTCTTGGAGGGCACACACAAAGTAGTGTGAGCATTAGGACCCAGGAGAAGGAGCAGTGACCGCATGGGAGACTGAGCCAGACTTACCTGCTAGTGTTGGAGGGGCTCCTGCAGAGGCAGGGGGTGGCTGTGGCTCACTGTGGGGACAAGGACACTGGCAGCAGAAGTTCTTGGAAGTACTCCCTGGCATGAGCCCTCCAAGAGTCCACCATTAACCCCACCAAAGAGTTTGTAGCCTCCAGTTCTGGGCCACTTCAGGCCAAACAACCAACAGGGAGGGAACTCAACCCCACCCATCAGCAGACAAGCAAATTAAAGTTTTACTGAGTTCAGCCCACTAGAGCACACCCAGTTCTACCCACTGCCAGTCCCTCTCATCAGGAAGCTTGCACAGGCCTCTTAGCCTCACCACCAGAGGGCAGCCAGCAGAAACAAGAAGAACCAGAATCCTGCAGCCTATGGAAGGAAAAGCACATTAACAGAAATATAGACAAAATGAAAAGGCAGGGGACTATGTACCAGGTGAATGAACAAGATAAAACCCCAGAAAAACAACTAAATGAAGTGAAAATAGGCAACCTTCCAGAAAAAGAATTCAGAATAAAAATAGAGAAGATGGTCCAGGACCTTGGAAAAAGAATGAAGGCAAAGATTGAAAAGATGCAAGAAATCTTTAACAAAGACCTGAAAGAATTAAAGAACACCTAGAAGAATTAAAGAACAAACAGAGATGAACAATATAATGACGGAAATGAAAAATACACTAGAAGGAATCAATAGCAGAATAACTGAGGCAGAAGAATGGATAAGTGACCTGGAAGACAGAATGGTGGAACTCACTCCCATGGAACAGAATAAACAAAAGAGAATGAAAAGGAACTAGGACAGCCTAGGAGACCTCTGGGACAACATTAAATGCACCAACATTTGCAGTATACGGGTCCCAGAGGGAGAAGAGAGAGAGAAAGGGCCCGAGAAAATATTTGAAGGGATTATAGTCGAAAACTTCCCTAACATGGGAAATGAAACAGCTACCCAAGTCCAGGAAGCACACAGATTCACAGGCAGAATAAACCCAAGGAGAAACAGAGCAAGACACATAGTACTCAAATTGACAAAAATTAAAGACAAAGAAAAATTATTAAAAGCAATAAGGGAAAAATGACAAATAACATACAAAGGAACTCCCATAAGGTTAACAGCTGATTTCTCAGCAGAAACTCTACAAGCCAGAAGGGAGTGGCATGATATATTTAAAGTGATGAAAGGGAAGAACCTACAACCAAGATTACTCTACCTGGAAAGGATCTGATTCAGATTTCACAGAGAAATTAAAAACTTTACAGACAAGCAAAAGCTAAGAGAATTCAGCACCACCAAACCAGCTCTACAACAAATGCTAAAGGAACTTCTCTAAGTGGGAAACACAAAAGAAGAAAAAGACCTACAAAAACAAACCCATAACAATTAAGAAACTGGTAATAGGAACATACACATCGATAAATACCTTAAACGTGAATGGATTAAATACTCCAACCAAAAGACACAGGCCCTCTGAATGGATACAAAAACAAGACCCATATATATGCTGTCTACAAGAGACCCACTTCAGACCTAGGGACACATACAGACTGAAAGTGAGGGGATGGAAAAAGATATTCCATGCAAATGGAAATCAAGAAAGTTGCAGTAGCGATACTCATATCAGAAAAGATAGACTTTAAAATAAAGAATGTTACAAGAGACAAGGATGGACACTACATAATCATCAAGGGATCAATCCAAGAAGAACATATAACAATTATAAATATATATGCACCCAACATAGGAGCACCTCAATACATAAGGCAAATACTAAGATCTATAAAAGAGGAAATTCCACAGGTACACAGGGGGAAAGTGTGCTCCACAGTCAAATAAATTGGGAAAAGAGACGTTCAACCTCTTTCTTTCCTTCAGGGATTGTCAGAGTTGAGAACTCAAGCGTGACTCTAAATGAATCTCATAGCTCAAGTACTTGGTTCTCTTTTCTTGACCTACCGTTGTATTCTGGGTGACCTCACTTAGTTTCCTAGCTTTAAACACTATGGACATGCTGACAACTCCTTAGTTTGCATCTCCAGCCCACACCTCCCCACTGAGCACCAGACTACCTGCTCACAATCTCCAGCGAGATATCTAAGAGATATCTGAATTTTAATATTCCCTCAACCTCCTCCCTTGGGCTTCCTCAGCTCAGTTCATGGCAACTTCATTCTTCAGAATGGATCCTGTATGTATTGTAATGTATTGTATTGTAATGTATTGTAATGACAGTAACACAATAATAGGGGGGGACTTTTAACACCTCACTTACACCAATGGACAGATCATCCAAACAGAAAATTAATAAGGAAACACAAGCTTTAAATGACACAATAGACAGATTTAATTGATATTTATAGGATATTCCAACCAAACACAGATTCTACTTTCTTCTCAAGTGCACACGGAACATTCTCCAGGGTAGATCACATCTTCGGTCAAAAACCAAGCCTTGGTAAATTTAAGAAACCTGAAATCATATAAAGCAACTTTTCCGACCACAACGCTATGAGATTAGAAATCAATTACAGAAAAAAATGTAAAGAAACACAAACACATGGAGGCTAAACAATATATTATTAAATAACAAAGATATCATGGAAGGAATCAAAGAGGAAATCAAAAAATACCTAGAGAAAAATGGCAATGAAAACACAACAATCCAATACCTATGGGATGCAGCAAAAGCAACTCTAAGAGGGAAGTTTATAGCAATACAATCCAACCTCAAGAAATAAGAAAAATCTCAAATAAAAAATCAAAGCTTACACCTAAAGGAACTAGAGAAAGAAGAACAAACAAAACCCAAAGTTAGTAGAAGAAAAGAAATCATAAAGATCAGAGCAGAAATAAATGAAACAGAAACAAAGAAAACAAGAGCAAAGGTCAATAAAACAAAAGACTGGTTCTATAAGAAGATAAAGAAAATCGATAAACATTTAGCCAGACTCATCAAGAAACAGAGGGAAAGGACTCAAATCAATAAAATTAGAGATGAAAAAGGAGAATTTAAAACAGACACCACAGAAATACAGAGCATCATAAAAGATTACTACAAGCAACTCTATGCCAATAAAATGGACAACCTGGAAGAAACGGATAAATTCTTAGAATGGTATAACCTTCCAAGACTGAACCAGGAAGAAATAGAAAATATGAACAGACAAATCACAAGTAATGAAATTGAAACTTGGATTAAAAATCTTCCAACAGGGCTTCCCTGGTGGTGCAGTGGTTGACAGTCCGCCTGCCAATGCAGGGGACACAGGTTCGTAACCCGGTCCGGGAAGATCCCACATGCCGCGGAGTGGCTCGGCCCGTGAGCCATGGCCGCTGAGCCTGCGCGTCCAGAGCCTGTGCTCCACAATGGGAGAGGCCACAACAGTGAGAGGCCCGCGTACCACACAAAAACAAACAAACAAAAAAAAAAAAACAAAAAAAAAATCTTCCAACAAACAAAAGCCCAGGACCAGATGGCTTCACAGGTGAATTCTATCAAACATTTAGAGAAGAGCTAACACCCATCCTTCTCAAACTCTTCCAAAAAATTGCAGAGGAAGGAACACTCCCAAACTCATTCTATGATACCACCATCACCCTAATACCAAAACCAGACAAAGATAATACAAAAAAAGAAAATTACAGAACAATATTACTGATGAATATAGATGCAAAAATCCTCAACAAAATACTAGCAAACAGGACTTAGCAACAGCGAGAGAGAGGGGGAAGATGGCGGAAGAGTGAGAAGTGGAGATCACCTTCCTCCCCACAGATACATCAGAAATACATCTACACGTGGAACAACTCCTACAGAACACCTACTGAATGCTGGCAGAAGACCTCAGACCTCCCAAAAGGCAAGAAACTCCCCACTTACCTGGGTAGTGCAAAAGAAAAAAGAATAAACAGAGACAAAAGAATAGGGACGGGACCTGCACCAGTGGGAGGGAGCCGTGAAGGAGGAAAGGTTTCCACACACTAGAAGCCCCTTCGTGGGTGGAGACTGTGGGTGGTGGAGCGGGGGAGCTTTGGGGCCACGTTGGAGAGCACAGCAACAGGGGTGCGGAGGGCAAAGCGGAGAGATTCCCGCATGGAGGACTGGCGCCAAACAGCACTCACCAGCATGAGAGGCTTGTCTGCTCACCCGCCAGGGAGGGGGCGATGGGAGCTGAGGCTTGGGCTTTGGTCGGAGCGCAGGGAGAGGACTGGCGCCATGAACACAGCCTGAAGGGGCTAGTGCACCACGACTAGCCGGGAGGGAGTCCGGGAAAAACTCTGGACCTGCCGAAGAGGCAAGAGACTTTTTCTTCCCTCTTTGTATCCTGGTGCACGAAGAGAGGGGATTAAGAGCGCTGCTTAAAGGAGCCCCAGAGATAGGCGCGAGCCATGGCTAACAGCGCGGACCCCAGAGACGGGCATGAGACGCTAAGGCTGCTGCTGCCGCCACCAAGAAGCCTGTGTGCGAGCACAGGTCACTACCCACACCTCCCTTCTGGGGAGCCTGTGCAGCCCGCCACTGCCAGGGTCCTTGGATCCAGGGACAACTTTGCAGGGAGAACACACGGCGCACCTCAGGCTGGTGCAACGTCACGCTGGCCTCTGCCGCAACGTCACGCTGGCCTCTGCCGCCGCACGCTCGCCCTGCACTCCATACCCCTCCCTCCCCCGGCCTGAGTGAGCCAGAGGCCCTGAATCAGCGGCTCCTTTAACCCCGCCCTGTCTGAGCGAAGAACAGATGCCCTCCGGCGACCTACATGCAAAGGCGGGACCAAATCCAAAGCTGAACCCCAAGAGCTGTGCGAAAAAAGAAGGGAAAGGGAAATCTCTCCCAGCAGACACAGGAGCAGCGGAATAAATCTCCACAATCAACTTGATGTACCCTTCATATGTGGAATACCTAAATAGGCAACAAATCATCCCAAATTGAGGAGGTAGACTTTGAGAGCAAGATTTATTATTTTTTCCCCTTTTCCCCTTTTTGTAAGTGTGTATGTGATGCTTCTGTGTGAGATTTTGTCTGTATAGCTTTGCTTTCACCATTTGTCCTAGGGTTCTATCTATCCATTTTTATTTTACTTTAAAAAATTTTTTTTTCTTAATAATTATTTTAATAACTTTATTTTATTTTACCTTTATTTTATTTTATCCCCTTTCTTTCTTTCTTTCTTTCTTTCTTTCTTTCTTTCTTTCTTTCTTTCTTTCTTTCTTTCTTTCTTTCTTTCTTTCTTTCTTTCTTTCTTTCTTTCTTTCTTTCTTTCTTTCTACTTTTTCTCCCTTTTATTCTGAGACATGTGGAAGACAGGCTCTTGGTGCTCCAGCCACGACTCAGTGCTGTGCCTCTGAGGTGGGAGAGCCAACTTCAGGACACTGGTCCACAAGAGACCTCCCAGCTCCACGTAATATCAAACGGCAAAAATCTCCCAGAGATTTCCATCTCAACACCAGCACCGAGCTTCACTCAATGACCAGCAAGCTACAGTGCTGGACACCCTATGCCAAACAACTAGCAAGACAGGAACACAACCCCACCCATTAGCAGAGAGGCTGCCCAAAATCATAATAAGTCTGCAGACACCCCAAAACACACCACCAGACGTGGACCTGCCCACCAGAAAGACAAGATCCAGCCTCATACACCAGAACACAGGCACTAGTCACCTCCACCAGGAAGCTTACACAACCCACTGAACCAACTTTAGCAACTGCGGACAGACCCAAGAAACAAAGGGAACTACAAACCTGCAGCCTGCAAAAAGGAGACCCCAAACACAGTAAGGTAAGCAAAATGAGAAGAAAGAAAAACACACAGCAGATGAAGGAGCAAGATAAAATCTCACCAGACCTAACAAATGAAGAGGAAATAGGCAGTCTACCTGAAAAAGAATTCAGAGTAATGATAGTAAAGATGATCCAAAATCTTGGAAATAGAAGAAAAATGCAAGAAACGTTTAACAAGGACCTAGAAGAACTGAAGATGAAACAAGCAACGATGAACAACACAATAAATGAAATGAAAAATACTCTAGAAGGGATCAATAGCAGAATAACTGAGGCAAAAGAACGGATAAGTGACCTGGAAGATAAAGTAGTGGAAATAACTACTGCAGAGCAGAATAAAGAAAAAAGAATGAAAAGAACTGAGGACAGTCTCAGAGACCTCTGGGACAACATTAAATGCACCAACATTCGAATTATAGGGTTTCCAGAAGAAGAAGAGAAAAAGAAAGGGACTGACAAAATATTTGAAGAGATTATAGTTAAAAACTTCCCTAATATGGGAAAGGAAATAGTTAATCAAGTCCAGGAAGCACAGAGAGTCCCACACAGGATAAATCCATGGAGGAACACGTCAAGACACATATTAATCAAATTGTCAAAAATTAAATACAAAGAAAACATATTAAAAGCAGCAGGGAAAAACAACAAATAACAAACAAGGGAATCCCCATAAGGTTAACAGCTGATCTTTCAGCAGAAACTCTGCAAGCCAGAAGGGAGTGGCAGGACATATTTAAAGTGATGAAGGAAAAAACCTGCAACCAAGATTACTCTACCCAGCAAGGATCTCATTCAGATTTGATGGAGAAATTAAAACCTTTACAAACAAGCAAAAGCTGAGAGAATTTAGCACCACCAAACCAGCTTTACAACAAATGTTAAAGGATCTTCTCTAGGCAAGAAACACAAGAGAAGGAAAAGACCTATAATAACAAACCCAAAACAATTAAGAAAATGGGAATAGGAACATACATATCGATAATTACCTTAAACGTAAATGGATTAAATGTTCCCACTAAAAGTCACAGACTGGCTGAATGGATACAAAAACAAGACCCATATATATGCTGTCTACAAGAGAACCACTTCAGACCTAGGGACACATGCAGACTGAAAGTGAGGGGATAGAAAAAGATATTCCATGCAAATGGAAACCAAAAGAAAGCTGGAGTAGCAATCCTCATATCAGACAAAATAGACTTTACAATAAAGACTATTAGAAGAGACAAAGAAGGACACTACATAATGATCAAGGGATTGATCCAGGAAGAAGATATAACAGTTGTAAATATTTATGCACCCAACATAAGAGCACCTCAATACATAAGGCAAATACTAACAGCCATCAAAGGGGAAATCGACAGTAACACATTCATAGTAGGGGACTTTAACACCCCACTTTCACCAATGGACAGATCATCCAAAATGAAAATAAATAAGGAAACACAAGCTTTAAATGATACATTAAACAAGATGGACTTAATTGATATTAATAGGACATTCCATCCAAAAACAACAGAATATACATTTTTCTCAAGTGCTCATGGAGCATTCTCCAGGATAGATCATATCTTGGGTAACAAATCAAGCCATGGAAAATTTAAGAAAATTGAAATTGTATCAAGTATCTTTTCCGACCACAATGCTATGCGACTAGATATCAATTACAGGAAAAGATCTTTAAAAAATACAAACAAATGGAGGCTAAACAATACACTACTTAATAACGAAGTTATCACTGAAGAAATCAAAGAGGAAATTACAAAATACCTAGAAACAAATGACAATGGAGACACCACGACCCAAAACCTATGGGATGCAACAAAACCAGTTATAAGAGGGAAGTTTACAGCAATACAATCCTACCTTAAGAAACAGGAAATCATGTCGAATAAACAACCTAACCTTGCACCTAAAGCAATTAGAGAAAGAAGAACAAAAAAACCCCAAGTTTAGCAGAAGGAGAGAAATCATAAAGATCAGATTAGAAATAAATGAAAAAGAAATGAAGGAAATGATAGCAAAGAACAATAAAACTAAAAGCTGGTTCTTGGAGAAGATAAACAAAATTGATAAACCGTTAGCCAGACTCATCAAGAAAAAAAGGGAGAAGACTCAAATCAATAGAATTAGAAATGAAAAAGGAGAAGTAACAACTGACACTGCAGAAATACAAAAGATTATGAGAGATTACTACAAGCAAATCTATGCCAATAAAATGGACAACCTGGAAGAAATGGACTAATTCTTAGAAGTGCACAACCTGACAAGACTGAATCAGGGAGAAATAGAAAATATGAACAGACCAATCACAAGCACTGAAATTGAAACTGTGATTAAAAATCTTCCAACAAACAAAAGCCAGGACCAGATGGCTTCACAGGGGAATCCTATCAAACATTTAGAGAAGAGCTAACACCTATCCTTCTCAAACTCTTCCAAAATATAGCAGAGGGAGGAACACTCCCAAACTCATTCTCCGAGACCACCATCACCTTGATACCAAAAGCAGACAAGTATGTCACAAAGAAAGAAAACTACAGGCCAATATCACTGATAAACACAGATGCAAAAATCCTCAACAAAATACTAGCAAACAGAATCCAACAACACATTAAAAGGATCATACACCATGATCAAGTGGGGTTTATTCCAGGAATGCAAGGATTCTTCAATATATGCAAATCAATCAATGTGATACACCATATTAACAAATTGAAGGAGAAAAACCATATGGTCATCTCAATAGATGCAGAGAAATCTTTCGACACAATTCAACACCCATTTATGATAAAAACTCTCCAGAACGTAGGCGTAGAGGGAAGTTGCCTCAACATAATAAAGGCCATATATGACAAACCCACAGCAAACTTCATTCTCAATGGTGAAAAACTGAAAGCATTTCCTCTAAGATCAGAAACAAGACAAGGATGTCCACTCTCGCCACTATTATTCAACATAGTTTTGGAAGTCCTAGCCACGGCAGTCAGAGAAGAAAGAGAAATAAAAGGAATACAAATTGGAAAAGAAGAAGTAAAACTGTCACTGTTTGCAGGTGACATGATACTATACATAGAGAATCCTAACGATGCCACCAGAAAACTACTAGAGGTAATCAATGAATTTTGTAAATTTGAAGGATTCAAAATTAATGCACAGAAATCTCTTGCATTCTTATACATTAACAACAAAAGATCAGAAAGAGAAATTAAGGAAACAATCCCATTCACCATTGCAACAACAAGAATAAAATACCTAGGAATAAACCTACCTAGGAAGGTAAAAACCTGTATTCAGAAAACTATAAGACACTGCTGAAAGAAATCAAAGATGACACAAACAGTTGGAGAGGTATACCATGTTCTTGGATTGGAAGAATCAATATTGTGAAAATGACCCTACTACCTAAAGCAATCTACAGATTCAATGCAATCCCCATCAAACTACCAGTGGCATTTTTACAGAACTAGAACAAAAAATCTTAACATTTGTATGGAGACACAAAAGACCCTGAATAGCCAAAGCAATCTTGAGGGAATAAAACGGAGGTGGAGGATTCAGACTTCCTGACCTCCGAGTATACTACAAAGCTACAGTAATCAAGACAATATGGTACTGGCACAAAAACAGAAATATAGATCAATGGAACAGGATAGAAAGCCCAGAGTAAAACCCATGCACCTATGGTCAACTAATCTATGACAAAGGAGGCAAGGATATACAATGGATAAAACACAGTCTCTTCAATAAGTGGTGCTGGGAAAAATGGACAGCTACATGTAAAAGAATGAAATTAGAACATTCCCTCACACCATACACAAAAATAAACTCAAAATGGATTAGAGACCTAAAAGTAAGACTGGACACCATAAAACTCTTAGAGGAAAACATAGGAAGAGCACTCTTTGACATAAATCACAGCAAGATCTTTTTTGATCCACCTCCTAAAGAAATGGAAATAAAATCAAAAATAAACAAATGGGACCTAATGAAACTTAAAAGCTTTTGCACAGCAAAGGAAACTATAAACAAGACCAAAAGACAACACTCGGAATCAGAGAAAATATTTGCAGACGATCAACGGACAAAGGATTAATCTCCAAAATATATAAACAGCTCATGCAGCTCAATATTAAAAAAACAAACAACCGAATCAGAAAATGGTCACAAGACCTAAATAGACATCTTTCCAAAGAAGACATACAGATGGCCAAGAGGCACATGAAAAGCTGCTCAACACCACTAATTAGAGAAATGCAAATCAGAACTACAATGAGGTATCATCTCACACCAGTTAGAATGGGCATCATCAAAAATCTACAAACAACAAATGCTGGAGAGGGTGTGGAGAAAAGGGAACCCTCTTGCACTGTTGGTGGGAATGTAGATTGATACAGCAACTATGGAGAACAGTATGGAGGTTCCTTAAAAAACTAAAAATAGAACTACCATATGACCCAGCAATCCCACTACTGGCCATATACTCAGAGAAAACCATAATTCAAAAACACACATGCACCCCAATGTCTACTGTAGCACTGTATACAATAGCCAGGTCATGGAAGCAATGTACATGCGCTTTGAGAGACGAATGGATAAAGAATATGTGGTACATATATACAGTGGAATATTACTCAGGCATAAAAGGAACTAAATTGGGTCATTTGTAGAGATGTGGATGGACTTAGATACTGTCATACAAAGTGAAGCAAATCAGAAAGAGAAAAACAAATATCATACAGTAATGCATATATGTGGAATCTGGAAAAACGGTACAGATGAACCAGTTTACCAGGCAGAAATAGAGACACAGATGTAGAGAACAAACGTATGGACATCAAGGGGGGAAAGTAGGGGATTAGGGGGGTAGTGGTGGTGGGATAAATTGGGAGATTGGGATTGACATATATACAGTAATATGTATAAAATAGATAACTAATAAGAACCTGCTGTATAAAAAAATAAAATTAAAAAAAAAAAGGAAACAAAAACCCTGTCATGGCTTCCCATTTTACTTAGAATGAAGCCAGAATCCTTGCAACATCCCAAGCCCTAATGACTGTTCCTCCATGACTTCTCTACCCACATCTCTCACCTTCTCCCCCGCTTCCTGTACTACTGGTACAGATGGGTCCCTAGTGCCCACTCTTCGTATTGAGCCATCTGGGCCATCACATATGCATATGCAGGCTCACATAGTACTGCTATGTGTGGCACGTCAGCCGTCCCGTCTGTTAATGGACATGATCTTTCTGGACAGTCCATCAGTGTGTTGCTTCTGGTCATGCTGCCACCTTACTATGCTGTAGATGAAGTCACCCACCATGGTTCTAGTAATGCTCAGAGTATATAGGAGAGGAAGATATCAATGAGGTTCTGGCTACAGCCCTTCCTGTACAGCCCTTCCGGACACCCCCAACCCTGACCATGTTCTAATTACACCACCTTCCACAATCATGCATACCACACATACGAAACACCCACTGTTAAGTCAGGCATTGAGCTTGACTTATATATACTTTTTTTTTTTTTTTTTTGGCTGCGTTGGTTTCGTTGCTGCATGCGGGCTCTCTCTAGTTGTGGCAAGTGGGGGCTACTCTTCGCTGTGGTTCGCAGGCTTCTCATTGCGGTGGCTTCTCTTGTTGCAGAGCACGGGCTGTAGGCACACAGGCCTCAGTAGTTGTGGCACGTGGGCTCAGCAGCTGTGCCTTGCAGGGTCTAGAGCGCAGGCTCAGTAGTTGTGGCACACAGGCTTAGTTGCTCCGCGGCATGTGGGATCTTCCCAGACCAGGGCTCGAACCCGTGTCCCCTACATTGGTAGGCGGATTCCCAACCGGTCCAGTACTAAGTCCTAATCCTCTTTGGCCACGCCACTACCCACATAGCACTTAAAATTCCTTGGATTTGTGGAGCTTCGCAGCGTCAGTTTTCCATTCTACTTACTCGTGTATATGTCTATCTTCCTCACAAAGTCAGAAGCTTCCTGAAATCAGGAACCATGTTTGAGGCTTCTGTGCACCTATCAGGTATCTTGCATGATGTCTGGCACACAGTGAATGTTCCATAAACATTTGCTGAATTGAAAGTAATTGGGCAAAGGCGGTCAATCAGAGGTGGTGGCTGTTGACAACTGACTTCTCTAAAACTGTTCAATGCACATATAAGCCTCACAACTGAGCTGGACTGGGTTCCAAAATGGAGCACTGAATCCAAAGGAAATTGGGATTCCCAGACTTCCAATAGAGGGCAGCACATTTATTACATCAAGACATAATCTGATGCCTAATCACTGGTCTATGATTACAGAAAATGTGTCCCAGCCCAATAGACAGAGGGAAAACTGCAAAGAAAGCATTTACGGCTCGAAACAATTTTTCTTTGTTCCTCATCTGGGTCCTGAGGCCTGTGATTTGGCTCCAATTTTTTATTTGTGGTTGTTTGTTTCAGATAATAAAACTGTTCCTTTAAAATAATGGAGACTATATTGAACCTAAAAATAAATATCAAAAGACCAAAGTCCCTGAGTGGGAGCGATTATTGAAAAAGGACCAGCCAAGCTCAAAAGAGCTGTGAAGGGATCCAGGCCCAGGCAAGAGGAGCCAGCCTCCTGGCTGATCTGGAATCAATGTGACAAACTGAAAGAGACAAAATGTTAAAATACAGAAAACAAACACACATGCAGCAACAGTAAACATTACTCTTATTTGATCATATTGATCACTACCTCTCTGCAGTATTGTTAGGACACTTCACAAAATGGATAGAAAATGAGCATTTGACATGTGGGGGGAAAAGAGCAGAAGGAAGAGCTACCTGTGAATTTCCAAGAGAAATAACACTAGGGTGCAATTTTGCTGTTAGTGTATAATAAGTCCCAGTAAGTAAGCAAATAAGAAGTAAGCCAAGGTGATGTGGTTTGATTTCAATACTGTGTGTGTTTGTTCCCTGATGCATTTAGAGAAAAAAGTGGTAAAATCATTCAGTAAATTCCAAACAGTTGTTACCATAAGTCCGTGGCAATTTCAGAACTGCCTTCCTCCACAAGATCTGGGCCTAGACAATCCACAAACACAACCTGGACTTATTTTTCAGAAACCTCTGTGTAAAGACAACTCTCTTAGAAAGTACAACATCCAGATACACACATTTTCCCCCTCTTGAATGGATATTTCAACATTTATGTTGTTCAAGGGATGTGTTCCAACCAGTAATTATTTGATCAATTATTTTTAAGTGTATAATAGATTCTCATCATTTATGTATCCAGTAAACATTTATTGAGCACCTACTACCAAACACTCTACCAAATGATACCAGTAAAAGCATTAGTTTCTGTCCTCAAAAAGCTCAGAGTCTGGTGGAAGAGTTATAAGGAGAGATACATGGAAAATCAAACAAGGTAAGTCCTATGATTCATTAACACAGAGGACTGGCACTGAACCCAGCCTGGTGGGCAAGGGCTGGGATCAGAAAGGCTTTCTGGAGAAAACTGAAGATGGGGAGTAAAGGAGATATCCCTCAGCGAGGTGGATATGCTAGGACTGATGGAGAAGATAAGAGACTTGTTGTCATCTGCGTATCAATAGCAAAAACTGAAACTAATATTTGTCAAGAGCTTCCTCTACGCCAGGCATCGAACTAGTATTGTGAATATTAGATCTTGTGGAGGAGACATTTTTAATACATATGAAGCGATAGGATATCAACATAGGGTTGTTGTAAGAAGAATAATGGCCCCCGAAGATGTCCATGTTCTTATCCCTGGTGCTTGTGAATGTGTTAAACTGACACAAAATGGTTACATAGCAAAAGGGGCCTACTTAAATTTACTGAACATAAAATAGGGCTGTGGATTATCCTGGATTATCTGGGTGGGCCCAACATAATCACTTGGGCTCTGAAAAGGGAAACAGAGAGGCAGAAGAGGAGGTCAGAATGATCTGAGGTAAGAAGGACTCCACTGGCCATTACTGGCTTTGAAGGGGGCCACAAGCCAAGCAATGTGGGCAGCCTCTGGAAGCTGAGAACAACACCCCAGCCACCAACCAGCAAGGATATAGGGACCTCAGTCCTACAACCACATGGAATTCAATTCTGCCAACAGTCTGAATGAGCCTAGAAGCCTGCCAACACACCTTCTTTTCAGTCAGGCAGGCTGAGAAACCAGCCAAGCCCACTGGACTTCTGACCTACAGATCAATAACAAATTTGTATTGTTCTAAGTCCCTAAATCTGTGACAATTTGTTATGACAGCAATGGAAAACTGATAGAATGGCATTATCTAAGTGACAAAGTAAAACCAATGGGAACATTATTGCTACTGCACCTACTAAATGCCAAGAGCTTCTCAAATATCATCCCCTTTAGCCCTCATAAATATGCAAAGTCGATATTATTCTTCCCATTTCACAGATGACAAAACGGAAACACAGAGATAACTGAAGTCACAGCTAATAAACAGTAGGACTGGGGTTTGAGCCCAAGTCTGTCAGATATCAATGCTCCTGCTCTTTCCACTCTGCCATGCTGCCTCCAGGATATTACTCTTTTTCTTAAGCCCAGGTAATTACTCTTTACATGTGTATATGCTGGGTCAGAAGCACCTCTCTGTGCATTATCTTAATGGAACCCAGCATCAGTCTGTGAAGCAGGCAGGGTACAAATTATTTACCGCTTTTTCCAAATGAGGACACCCAATCTCAAAATAAATTGTGAGCTACATATGTCCCAGGGTAAGAACAAAGGCCTTTCAACTCCAGCACTCCCCTCCCCCCAACCCCCGCTCCCTGCTCCAGGTGCATTACTCCCCTTCACATGAACTCAGCCCAGTCAAGTTTGCCTCGAATATGCAGCCTGTTCTCACAAAGGAGTGGGAGAGGGCTGCTCCTAGGAGAGAAAATGCTGATGGGCCCTGGGTGGGAAATCAATACTTTAAGTGAAATTGAAACCTGTAGCTACATTGTGAGAGCTTTAGTAGGGTTCTTTGCTCCACTTAGGATGATAATTATCAATAAACACTGTAATAAGATTTCAATGCAGGGAGTCACATCTTCAGTGTCCTCCACAGCTGTGCTGGGGACCAGCGATGATGCTCTAAGTGTCTCATTTTTACTCAATTATCTAAGATATGAGTTCCTAGAGTCATTTTGTGCCCTGCACTTAAAAAAAAAAATCTCATTTTTGAGAAGGCCCCAAAGAAATCTGCTTTATCTGTAGCAGATTCCATTCACCCAAAGGTCTTTCTGGAATGCCTCTGTAGTCCAGGCAGGGTGCTAGGCAGCAGCAACACTGGTCCCTGCCCTCACGGGGCTTACATTCTATCAGCAAGACAAACAGTGAGCAAATGAGTAAGAGAACTATATTTGAAAGATACAGCAAAGGTAATCAATAGAACATGAGATGGATGGGAGGTGCCTATTTTAAGGGCACATGGAACAGAGGTTCTGACCATGGAGAAGAAAAGCCTGGAGCAATAGGGCTTCTGCATGCTTGACTCAGAGAGCTTCCTTACATGTTAATCTCTGTGAGCTATGCCCTGTGAGGGGCAGGGTCTAAAACAATAGAGAGATCCCCAATATTAGAGCCCTGTGCTGTGTGGAGGTGGGGGATAGAAGGTGTAAATGATTCAGTTCCTACAAAATACACCTGATCTGCTTCTCACCCCTTACCGTGTGAAGCTGGGCTGTTTACTTAACCTCTCTGGGCCTCAGTTTCTTCATAAGATTGTATCAATGCATATAAATCATTTGAGTCCATAGTAAGTGCTCAAGAAATACAAACAGGGCCTTGTAACATAGCTATCACTTGATAAATATTAGCTGTCTTAAGGGTATGTCTGTCCTGAAAAGTGAAGTGAAGAAAAGAGAACTATTCCCCCACTCACTGGGTCCAAGTAAACATATATATACACCTCTTAGTATCATTATTGCCCCCATAAAATGGTGCCTACTTTATGGGCGAAATTGTGTCCTCGAAAAACAATATGTTGAAGTCCTAAACTCTGCCCCCTCAATATCTCAGAATCTGACTTTATTTGGAAATAGAGTCATTGCAGATGTAATTAGTTAAGATGAGGTCACACTGGAGCAGGGTGGGTCCCGAATCCAACATGATTGATGTCTTTATAAAAAGAGGAAATTCGGACACAGCCATAGGCATGTGTAAAGGGAAGACAATGTGAAGACACTGGGAGAAGATGATCTTCAGCAAGCCTAGGAAAGGGGTCTGGAACAGACTCTTCCTCACAACGCTCAGAAGAAATCAATCCTGCCAGTACCTTGATCTGAATCCTGCCAGCACCTTGATCTCAAAGTTTCAGCTTCCAGAACTGTGAGATGATAAATTTCTATTGTTAAGCCACCCAGTTTGTGGTACTTGGTTACAGCAGCCCTGGCAAACTAATCCATATTCCTTAAGGGTAAGATGTATATAGTGTCTAACTCTGAGTGCCCAGAATCCAGCAGAGGGCCTGGCACATACCAGGTGCTCAATAAACATGTAGTAAGTGAATGAATAAATGAATAAATATCTAGTATGGTGACTCATATTCCCAGCAAGACATGCCAGAAGAGAGATGTTTAAGGCCTATAACCAGACGACTGCTAGGGTGAAGATGTGGCTGACAGTGGGGGGGTCAGCCAAATATGGGATTGGCTGTCTCTAACCAAGACACTAACAAGTGCTTGACACTATGGTGAAAAGGAAGTCCCTGGAGGTGCAAGTGGGCAGGGGACCCAGCTGTTCTCAGAAAGTCTGCAGGGCCACATGCCCAGATCTGTGAGGTGTGTGCCTGGGAGCAGGCCCCCTCCTCACGCTGGGCTAGGGGCAGGCCTCAGTCCCTTGTGAAGGAAGCTGGCAAGAACAGGCAGCAGCTGCATCAATGAAAGAGTCCAAGGAACCGAGAGGGTGTGCAAAGAGAGTCTCAGACGAGGGAAGTTCTAGAAACCTGTGCCCACAATCTCAGGGGCCAAGGGGGATGTGGGTACGCACCTGGGAAATGTGAGAATTCAGGGGGCGCTCAGCTCTGAGTCCACTCAATTGGGGGAGGATGAAGGTAAGCCTCTCCCGAGAGGCTTGGAGATGAGGGCTAGGCTGCCGTGGGACCCAAGACCCTAACTGGAGAGGAGGATGAGAAGGAGCTGCGACGCAGGGCAGGTGGGGCAGCGAGCGTCAAGGTGATGCTCTATAGAGCAAAGAAGATGGGAGAGAAAAGGAGTTTCGTAAGTGAACTATTCTAATTGAGTGCTGACTCTACGCTGTTCAGATCCACCAGGTAATTGCTCAGTCCTCCTCTGTGTTTCATCTGTGGAGCTGCAGCTGGAGCAGTTCCTTGGAGGGGGGCGGGGGGGGCGGGGGAGGTGGGTTTAAGAACTGATTAGGGGAAATCACTCCTTGCAGGCCTTAGCTTATTCTTGCTAAAAATCATGCCAGGAAAAATCATAATTAAAATAGGAACATGGTGAATAACAACCGCCCCTTTCCTTGAATGTGAAATAAATTTTAACAGCTATCTTAGCTAAAGAACCCAACACAGTCGACCTTCCAATAAGGGTAAGCAGAGTTTTCTATCAGAGTGAAATAGAAACTATAAATCAAACGTATCATATCTGAAGTCCAAGCCGGCTCTAGTGAGTAAAATGCCACCCTCCAGCAGTCGTATTTTTTTTTCCTACCGGCTGGCTACCACATTCCTTGACTCCGGAACTCTATGGATACTGTTTCTTCATCTTAAATCTGTGAAACTACCTTCAAGAGCTATAGTCTTGACTACTTGTGACATACTATCCAAGATAAAGAAGCTTGTCAGTAATAAATGCGCCTTTGTGCCATAGTCTATCAAGTGGGTACAGCGGAGATGGAATCGTTGGGGGTGGGTTGCAGAGAGATGCTGGAGAAGGCGGCAGGATGCAGACAGCAATGTGTGCACAAACGCATTTTGGAGAAGGGTTGATGTTGATAATCTAATTCTCCTGATTCAAGTACAGTGCAAATTTTCCTTCTCTGAGCCTACATTTTTCCTGGTCTCCCCAAACTCAGCAGGGGACCCAACAACATCCTTTGCTGAGGGTAAGCTTAGATCTCAAAGGAGACACACCGCCTCTAAAAACCAGGTATCTTTTCTGGGACGCTGTTTGCTAAATAAAGGAGCTCTCAGAGCTATCTGGCTGACTGACAGCCTGGTCCTGTTGAAAATACAAGCGGATGGGTTGTGTTTTCGCCCTCAGCAGTTTCATCCAGGGCAAGATGCATATGCTCCCATGGCCACAGACACACCCCACGAGCTCTCCAGAGGCCCCCAGAACTCTCCAGTGACTCTTTGATCATCTGAAAGTCCTGGGGTGCCATGCAGCCAGCACTGCTGTGGGAGCCGGGTCTCCAGGGAACTCTGCAGCCCTCGCAACAGGCCATGGAGCCTTCCGCTGACCCAGCCCAGCACCTTCAGTAAGACCAGGTCTAGGGCTGCCCTTCCCCTCCCTCACATCCTCCCTCTGGTACCTAGCCTCAGGCTGTGGGAAATCTCAAAATGACAGCAGTTGAAAGTTCAGTGCCTATTCCTATTCCTACAGCTCACCTCCTTTCTGCGGCCATCCTTCCAGTGCCCTCGCTGCCCCTGGGCCGGGATATCTTCATTTCAAGTTCAGAGAGGTCTCCTGGAAAATGACCCTGGAAACGTAAAGGGTGACTGACACTTCCACACTCCTTCAGGCAAGACTTGTGGTTCACCTCTGGCCAACTACATGCCAAGATTTTGGGCAGATACCACCAGCCCTCCTATCTACAGACACCCTTCTCCGGTGTTTATCACCCCTGAATCCTATAAAAATCAGCTGGGGAGGATTTGAAAAGATAATTGCCAGTGCCCAGGCTCCGCCCCCAGGGATTCTGATTTGATTGGTCTGGGCTGAGGCCCAGCCTGGCAGGCACATGTTTCAAAATCTCCCCAGGTGATTCTAAGGTACAGCCAGGGTGGGCTAGCAGATCACCCTCCAAGTCCTCTGGGGCGATCTTAGCAAGGATGGGTGACTGCTCCGAGGGAATGCCTGACAAAGGTGATCTCACTTATCACTTGATTTTCGGAATAACTTCTCAGAGAGTAAACTTAAATTTGGAATCTGAAGGTCATAGAGGTCCTCAATGTATGAACTAGACTATAAACCGTCTATTTATTCAGATTGAACAAATATTTTTTGGATGCCTACTAGGCACCGGACGGTTGCACTGCTGGGAACTAAAACAGGAGCACGTGCATCAAACAGTTTCTCCGTTTACCTGGTTCTCCCTTCTACCCCTTCATACTTGGAAACCTAGTTTCCTGTTTTGAATTCATTCTCCCTCTCTCTCATTCTCTCCCTCTCAACTTGTATACATAACATATACATAGACTCATTTACTTATAAATCTTACAGTTCATGCTCATCCATAAATAGCTAACCTCCAACATATTCCTAAGGTTCATGTAATTGGAATATGAGGAAACACCCACATCGAGGATGAACACACCTCACGCACTCTCCTTTTGTGACTCTTCCTCTCCTGATCAAGGTTCTATTATATTAGCCTAAGGATCTACCTAATGGTAAATATTCAGGAAGCCCAAATAAAAGACCTTTTCTACTCTCTCTGCTCTACCCTTTTTTTTAAACAAGCTGTCAGGAAAAACGCAATCATGAAACTCCCCCACCAGATTTCATAATTCTTACATGTGCCTGGAACCTTGAGGGAAAGGGAGGAAAATTGTGCTGCTGCTAACACTCATACCAGAGCCAAGAAGACGAAAGATCTAGGACCACAGGCAGAGTGGCCCTCGTGCCTCATTAGTCACTCTGCCTCTGTGCCTCCTGCCTGCTCTCACCACTCTCCCCGACTTCAGTTATGTCCACATCTGCCTTCCCCACTAGCCTGGAGCTGAGCCACAAGCTGTGACTTGTTCATTCCCGTCCTCCCATCCCCCAATGGAGACTATATAGAATAATAGTTCACCCGTATTGAGCACTTACTATGTGCCAGGCCCAGTCCTAGATGCCTCCTACATATTATATCATTTATCCTCCAACCTTATGTGTTTAGTACTTTTACTATCCCATTATACAGAGGAAAAACTGGAATACAGAGTTTAAGCACCTTGCTCACACGTACACAGGACCCAGGAAGCAGATGCTGAGTCATAGCCAGGCCTTCTAGCTGCTGATCCTTTTCTCTTGGCCACTGCTATACAATACTGGGACTTAGACAAATCAACACAGTTGTTTCCAAGGTCTTTGTTCAGTAGAGGCATCCGTAGTACTTAATAGATATGTGACCTTGAGAAAATTACTAAGCCTCTCTAAGCCTCAATTTCCTCCTACATAATGTGAATAAAAGCAACACAAAGCTGATGGGGTTCATCTGAGGATGAAATTAGATAACATATGTAAGGTGCTTAGCACAGTGCCAGGCATTTAGTAAATACTTTAAAAGCTACATGCTGCTGCTGCTTGTTATTTGGTACCTGGGTCTCTGTCATTAGAAACACCTCGGGTTACTCCCCAATCTGAGTGGTATTGCCTCTCCCTATAAGCACAGCGGGCAGTAGTCACGAATTTTTTTAACTTTATTTAGATGTTATTCACATCCATTCACCCATTTAAAGTGTACAATTCAATGGTTTTTAGTATATTCACAGTTGTACAACCATCATCACAATCAATTTTAAAGCCAGTTTAGAATTTAGAAACAAGCAGAATCAATTCCAGGGGATTTTTTCATCACCCAAAAATGAAACTCCGGGACCATTATCAGTCACTCTCCATTTCCCCCAAGCTCTCTCCCCACAGCCCCTGGCAACCACAAATCTATTTTCTCTACATTCAGGACATTTTGTATAAACAGAATTACACAATATGTGTTCCTTTGTGACTGACTTATTTTACTTAACATAATGTTTTCAAGGTTCATCCAGGCTCAGCATGTATCAATACTTCATTTCTCTTTACGGCCAAATAGATTCCATTATACGGATGGACCACATTTTATTTACCCATTCATTAGCCGATGGCTATTTGGGTTGTTTCTACTTTCTGGCTATTATAAATAATGCTGCTGTGAACATTGTTATACAAGTTTTTGTGTGGACATAACATTTTCACTTCTCTTAGGTGCATACTTAAGAATGGAATTGCTGAGTCATATGGTAACTTTATGTTTAACCTTTTGAGGAACTGCCAGACTGTTTTCTAAAGTAAATAGCCACTAATCTTGCACTTGCTTCTAGGTGACCTGAAATAAGTCACTTAACCTCACTAAGCTTTAATTTCCTTATCTGTAAAATGGGGATATTACAGTATCTCCCGGAGGAGCTATTGTAAGTACGGGGCCATCATTGCTTGATACCCAGTAGGTGCTTAGCAAAGGGCAGGTACTCTGTTGTCCCTGGCAAATGGTTCCCTGCCTGTTCCTCCCTCTCCAGGTTGGATTCAAAATGTAAAGCCTGTGCCACGTAAGGTTTGAAGGCAGCCTAATGAAGGTGTTAGGTAGAGAAAATCAGAATACAAAGTCATACCACCTCTCTGGATCATGTCCCCGGTCTCTAAAACAAAGAACAAATAAACAGACAACTAACTCTCAATCCAAGTGTGTGTATGTTCTCTTTGTTTCTATAAACTGGACTTTTGCCCAGAAACCACAACAAACAAAGAAGAAATCAATAATCCAAGTTTTATATGCTAATGTAATTTGGTGAAAAATGTACTACAGTGAGCTCGGTTAGAACAACATTCGCTAGATTGCTAGAGTTTCTTACAGGCCACGTCTCCAGAAGGACCTACAAAAACAAGACTCAGCAAAGCCGTTGTCCACGTGGGTCTGAGTGAAGTGGAGACGTTTGAGTCCTCGGTCCCATCATTGCTGAAGGCTTGATTAGCATTTCTGTTTCCCGCAGAGAAGACTGACAGTCCATCAGTCCCAAATAACAATAATATAGCTCTGCAAAAAGAAACTTCCGCTCTTAGGGGAGTTATTGTTATTCAGGGTAAAAAATAGCCCTTGGGCAGATTCATTCCACTGCAGAAGTTGGTTTCAGAGTTACTTTGCAAAACCTGGGGGGGGGGAGGAAAAAGAAAAAGGAAACCAGAAAAAGCTGTGCATGCAGTATTTCACATTGTGAGTAGATTTGCTTTGGGGACAACAGGCAGGCTGTTTGGAGAGACCTTTCCCAGCATATGAGAAAGTAGAAGGATTTCTATCTTTAGCTGCAAAGATAGTAAGAGGACAAGCGAGGCTGCCGCATTGTTGCCGGGTCCTGGTGGTGGTGAGGGTCACACACAGGATGAAGCCACCATCCCAGGCTTTCTTCCACTGGCTCCGGCTTCTGGCTCCCCCTGCAGTAATACTAATTATGGGGTAAGAAAAACGAATCTTTTCTTTTTCTAAAGACATTAATCAAACCTATCAAAGAAGTACTGAAAAAAAGAAGGAAAGACAAACTTCCAACTAGGGATTGCAATGAAAGATTTAAGAGAAAAAATTATACAGGATTTGCTTACTATTAGCCATGGGAAGACTAAGAGGAAACATGATAACTGAGTAAAAGCCACTTGGGATGTTCCTTATGCATCTTATACACCGAAAAAACCATGTAAACCGAGTATTATAGACTACTTCTAAGCACATACTTGTCACTGAGTAAAAAAATATGCCAGATAAAGACACTGACAGCTCTCAAATGTAATATTACTTGTTTTGAGGCTGACTTTTATATGAAGCAGGTGTGGCACAGAGCCCTTCAGTTACTAAAATGACCTCATACAGGAGTCCTGAGAGGCCTGGAACCCAGCAAACACCACCACAGGGGGGTTGGGGGAGGAGATGGCTCGTCTGATTTTCGAGCCAGAGAGTAAGTACAGTGGGCTTACTGAATGAAACTGGGGTATGGTGGAGGGAGGGGGATGAATTTTTTCCTAAAATATTGCAGCTATGGATCAAAAGAAAATAATGCAAAATTTAGTCTCTAAATGTAAAATGCTCTCTGTAGCCTCCGGGGCTTTATTTAGGTTGTTACCTCTGCCCTACCCCAGGCTAGCCTACTACTCATCCTGTGGTCCTTACACAGAGGCCACTTCCTGCAGCCTGCGTTCCCCAGCTCCCAAGGCTAAGTTATGTGACCCCGTGTACTTGTGCAGCTCCCTATAATTACCTCCTCATAGAAACTGCCTGTTTACTTCTCCATCACCCCAGCTATACTGTAAGCTCCTAGAAGAAACAGAAAAGCCACATCTTGTTCACAGGGTATACTCAGAGCCAATACAATGTGTGGCAGGTAAAAGGGCTCAATAATTTCACTGAAGTCTCTAGCTGAGTGCAAGAAAGGGAGCATCTGAACCCAGGAGTGAGGCAAACAGCCCACCAGCCAAGGTAAATCAAGTCGAGTACTGGGGGAGAGAGGAGCCCCAGAGGGATAGTTCTGGAGAAAAACATTCAAGGACAAGATTTTTTCCCCTTGCCAATTAGTGCCCATTGGATCTTCCTTTTCAAAATCTGTGGCTTCTTCTTACTGTGTCTTAGAGCAAAGAAGCATCTTGACTGTTACATTTAAAACCTCAAAAGCCCTTTGCAATTGTATTGTTATTAAATGTGGAGCATAGGTCCTGAATACAGATTAGTAGAACAAAGGTAGATGGACCTGAGTTCAAATCCTGACTTTGCTACCAACTAGCAAAGAGGTTAATCACTTAATCTCTCTATGCTTCAGGTTTCTTATCTGCAAAACAGTGATAATAGCTATGTTGCAGAATTGTGATGATTAGATTAAGTAATGAAAGGCATGTATTTGGCACTGTATTGAGTGATATTTGCTAGTGATGGATATGTGTGACAATGTGTTTCAGCAACATTTAAAGGTATGATTCCCAAATGTTTACTAAATTTGTCCATGTTATGTCAAGCACTATAAAAATACCCAAGCTATATTTCCTACCTTCAGGGAGGTCACAGTGTTCTGAGTTCAACAGACCCAGGACTGGCTGCAGCACAGACAGGTTAAGACACATGCCCAAGGCTCCCTTGTGGCAGAAGTGGGAAAAAAATACAGGCCTGGTAATACCCAGCTCTTTCCAATAGCTCACATTCCATGAAGAGGGGGAAAAAGCACATTTCTTTACTGCTGTGCCACCCCACATGCAAGATAAGTAAACGAAAAAGTAATACTATAGTCATCAGATGGTGCTTAAGTCCGTTCAGGCTGCCATAACAAAATACCATAGACTGGGCAGCTTGTAAACAACAGAAATTTATTTCTCACAGTTCTGAAAGCTGGGCAGTCCAAGATTAAGTTGCCAACAGATTCAGTATCTGGTGAGGGCCCACTTTCTGGTTCATAGACGGCTGTCTTTTGGCCGTGTCCCCATGTGGCAGAGAGATGAGGGATCACTCTGGGGTCTCTTGTAAAGGAGCACTAATCCCATTCATGAGGGCTCCACCTTCATGACCTAATCACCCCCCTAAGGCCCCGCCTCCAAATACCATCACCTTGGGGGTTAGGATTTCAACCTATGGATATTGAGGAGACAAAAATATTCAATTCACAGCAGATGGTAAATAGGGTGCTTCCTAGTAAGCATGCACTGAGCATTTTTACCAAAAAGATAAAAAATAAGTTCAAGAATTGCATTTAACCGTGTTGCTCCATGGGTCACCCAGAGCTGAAAGTCTGGACCAATGAAGGCCAAGGAGCTATTTTTTAGCAGTAGAAGGAAATGCAGATAGGCTTCCATTTTTCTAAGAATTAATTAATTTATTTATTTTTGGCTGTGTGGGGTCTTCGTTTCTGTGCGAGGGCTTTCTCTAGTTGCGGCACGCGGGGGCCACCCTTCATTGCGGTGCGTGGGCTTCTCACTATCGTGGCCTCTCTTGTTGCGGAGCACAGGCTCCAGATGTGCAGGCTCAGTAGTTGTGGTGCACGGGCTTAGTTTCTCCGCGGCATGTGGGATCTTCCCAGACCAGGGCTCGAACCTGTGTCCCCTGCATTGGCAGGCAGATTCTCAACCACTGCGCCACCAGGGAAGCCGCTAGGCTTCCTTTTTTTTTTCCCCTTTATCGCAATGACTCTTCTTGGGAAGGAAAAAAAAAAAAAAAAAAAAACTACCTGTTGCAAAAACTCTTCCACACTCTGACAGGGAAAACATTATGTGTGAAAGGAACAAAATTACTTATTAACATTCCCTCCCTATTCAACCTGCCACCCACTCAAAAGACTGATCCTGATAACCACAGGGTCCTCTGTTGAATGGTTAGAGCCGGGGTGCTCAGATATGGGTTTGGGGGGAATAAATTACTCTTCATAAGAAAGGAAGAACTATTGAGAGGGGTCTTGAGGAAAGTTCCCAGCCCACGATCCTCTTCATAAATACAGAGTGTCTACTTATTCTTAGGCATTGGCTCGATGGTGCTCCTTCCCTACAGGTCACAATATTCTAGGTGTCATTGATGTGTTTTGGTTTTTAAATGAGGAAGCATGCTGGGGGGGTGAGGTGAAACCACCACCTGTAAAGGCAATGGGGGAAATTAGTTTTTAGGGTGACAGAAGGCTTAGCGCAAAGCTCAGCAGAAATGGGAAAGGAGACTGATATGTTTTGATGAAGAATGGGGAGAATGCAGTGAAGTCAGGAAGGCCAGGCATCTGGGGAGCTGTATAAGGGCAGGAAGATGAGCTGAGAAAGGGCCCAGAAGAGGAAGAAGGGAGTTTTCTGGAGAGATAATAGGGCAGGCAGGTCTGGGCCTCCATCAGAATTTTACCAAAGGCAAACTGTGGGTGAGAAAGAGCCTGACCAGAATCAGAGGACATGAGCTTTCATCCTTGCTCGATTCCATGCTTGCTGTTGGACCTTAGTTGGAAAAGTCACCAAACCTCCTAGAGTTCTGTCATTTTCTCACCTGCAAAAATGGGTAATATTTGCTTCATAGCAATGATGAGTTAATATCACTGAAAGTGGCTTGAACACCATGCAGGGACCTTGGGAGCATGGCCTGGCATGACGCTTCCCAGTTTTCTCTCAACCACCATCTCCACTTTATCTGAGGCCCCACCCTCTTCAGGGGACATGATCTATATCTCAGGCTTTGTTTGCTCATGGTCCCATTATTTCATCTCTGTATTTAGAATCCTTTCAGAATTTGTATTTGAACACATTTATTGCCTTTCCTAGCTAAGAGAGATGCTGGGTAGAGAGGAGACCTGGCACTCGCACTGCAGAACTAATTGTCAAGTAACCCTTGTTCTAGCCCTGGTTTTGTGAAGTCATGGTCTCCTTTTGATTGAGTTTCCTTAACCTTAAATGAGAGGGTTGGAACTGAGAATCTTTAAGGTCGCTTCAGTCTCCAAAGTTCAATGGTCCCTTGGAAGACCCCTCCTGAGGCAGTCCTGCCAGCCCAGTGTTCCAGTACTTTCTATTGCCCAATTAGCAGCATTTATCCAACTTTTTTGTTAGGTATGTGCTTCTATTCCAGGCATTCTGAACCAATTCTGCAAATCAGACTTCTTGGAAGACTCAAACGCTTTAACCATCTTCAAACAAATGACATCAAACATGCCATTTTCCCTTCATCCACCAACTTTGTACTTTTATCCATTAAAAAAAAAAAGGTACTGCGTCCATCTGGCATGATTTGCCTTGAATAAAAGCCCATCTGCTTGTTATTTCTAATTTCATTGTCCTCTAGAATGTTTACAGAAGTTTCTTTCAATATTTATTGTGCTGTGTTTCTAATTACTGACCCAGACCATCCACTCAGACTTGGTTCCACGCTAGGATGGTAGGTGCCTTTGTCCTTTTCATCTCCACAGTTCTTTACTCTGGAGGCATAATGTGGCCCTCGGCCATCATTACACCGCCCTGGTGTAATGCTGCAGAGGCGGATTCTGACAATCAGGCCCTGGGGCTTGCAAGGCCGCCTCTGATGAATTTTTGCCTGCCTCAACACCATTACTGTCATAGGAAGGATGGAGATAATTACCTGGTTTATTATCCTGAGGCTGGCTTCATCCAGCCATGATCACTAGAAGCAGAAGTCTCACCTCTGTCTTCAGGAGTCCTGAAGAGATGGGTAAAAGATTCATATTTCCCAAATGACAATGGCTCTGAAAGGCAAGGATGGTCTCTGCAATGGAAGCATTTCCAACCAGAGCCTTTTCAAAATACTCTTAAAACTCCAAAATGCTAAAACTGTTTAAAATTAATCTTTTTCTCCCCAATGAGCTCCCATTTCTGATTTCCCCAGTTCATTCTCATCTCATGGCACTACCACTCCCCACAATCCAGCAAGTGCTGTTACTCCTTCTTTGCAGCATCGTAATGCCTCCCCATCTGTCCCTGACTTCCCATTCCCACTCCACTGTCTAATTTCAGCCCCATATCCCACCGTCTCCATTCCTACAGGACCTGCTATCTCTCAGTCTCTCCCCCACCCAACACACCATGCACCTGACTCCAGAATAATCCACATAAAATGTTGATGTTATCACTCTCCAACTCAACAATACGCTATGAGAGCCCTTTGCCTTCAGTATTCCATGCAGTCGAGCCTAACAGCCCCCAGCCAGCTGGCTGTGCATCCCACTGCTGCCCCATGAATCTAGCCTCACAGGGAGTGCTGGGCTCTGCGCGCTCAGCTTTTGCTCATACACTGACTTCCCAGGCATGGGAAAAAGTCAAAAAAGGACAAAGACAGAGGTGAATTCTGACTGTAGACACCTAGGGATTAAAAAAGAATTTGACGGTGCTTTTTATGGGGCATGTCATGAGACTCCCAGTTCTGATACTGCCCCAGATCCAGGGAAAATATTCCAGCTGCATAGACAGGCCACAACTCTCCTTCCATGATCCAGGAGGAAGTTCTGGAATGAAAGAGAGTTGGGGGGGGGGGGAGAAAGAAAGAAGGGAGGAAGGAAAGAAAGAGTGAAAAAAAAGGAAGGAAGAAAGAAAGAAAGGAAGAGGAAAAGAAAAGAATAGAAAAAGAGAATGAAAGAAAAGAATGCAGGCATTATATAAGAAAGGCAGTGAATATGGGTCAAAAAGATGGGCTTTGGAATCAAGTAGAACTGGATTCAAATCTCAGCTCAGAGACTAATGCTGCAACTTGGGTACATCATTTAACCTTCCTGAGACTGTTTTATCCACCTTGCAGGGTCAGTTTGAGAATTAGGGTCAATGTATGTAGATTCCCAGCCCAGATCTTGGCACTTAGCCCCCCAATTATGGATGAATTACTCCACTACCATCTCCAGCCCTAGCAGGTTCCACTGCAAGGGTGCTCACAGGGTGGGTTCACTCTACCAGCCCCCTGCAGACTTCTGACCAGGACTAGAGGGTGCAGTGGGAGGCTATCATCTGGCCAGTGATTACAGCTCTTCCTCCACAGATCACAGCTCTGCATACGCTCCCGTTGAGACTTCCCCACAGGCTGCAGCTCAGCTGCCCTGGTCCCCAAAAGCCCACAAGGTGGGGCTCCCTGCATCTCCTCAAAGATCAATACCCCCTTGTCATTCCTAGCAACCATCTGCAGACCTGGTCTCCCAGAAGTGAGCAGTACTGGCTCTGGCCCACGACAGCACATGAAGGGCAGGATAAAATAGTTGAGGCAGGTTAGCCTGGACCTGGGCTCCTGAGTCATGCTGCCTGGGATTGCTCCTGCCCTTGACATTTCTTAGCTGATTGATCTCGAACATATCACTTCAATTCTGTGAGCCATGGTTTCCCCATCTCTAAAATGAAGACAATGAGAGTACCTGCTTCCTGGGCTTGTTGTGAAGATTAAATGAGTTAATGCACAAAAATCACTTTGAATATTGCGTGGCACACAGTGGGTGATCGATAAAATATTAGCTGTTAGAAATAATAAAGTCCTCCATCATCAAGGTCTCAAGTGCCTTACAGTCAGGCTGATTGAGAAGGCTCCCTGTTCGCCCTGGGGCTTCTTCAAAACATCCTGCTTGTTGTCATGACCACCATGTGCCCACGTGTGGTACACACATACACACACACACACACACACACACACACGCACACACACACACACACACACACACACAGAGCCCTCAGCAGTACCTACCCCCAAGGCAAGAGAATACTGATTCCCTGGAGCCTTCAATAACAAGCACTGCTCTCCACCCTCTTCTGACAAAGCTAAGTCAGCCCTCAGCGGTATCCTAGATCTGTTTCACTCAGCGGCCTGCCTTTAATTCTACCAGGTTAGCAGGGGAGAGGTCAGAGGTCAAATGGAATCATCTGGTCTAATCCTTTGTTGAGAGATCATAAAAATTGGTGTCTTTTGGCCTAAAATGTCTGAATGGTCAGTATCACCTCAACTTCCCAGATGTTTCTCAACTTCACACTTTTCTTCGGCCTTACTCAGAAAGTTTACAAATTTGAATTCAACCTTTCAGAAAACATTTACTGAACATCAATTTTATGCCACACTGTGCTGGGGGCTGCAGATGTAGGGATGAATCAGAGACAGACTTTAGGTTCCAAGCTCCAGTCAAGAGAGGAAGACAGGCATCTGGACAGATCACTTCAATGCAGTGTGATATGTGCTAAGAGAGAGAATTGCACAGGCAGCTTACAGAGAACACAGAAGAGGCATGCAGCACAGACAGGTAGATCAGGAAAGGCTGCCAGGAGAGGGTGACTCCAGAGATGCCTTTTGTTTTTTTGCCACACCATGCAGCATGAGAGATCTTAGTTCCCCAACCAGGGATTGAACCCAAGCCCACTGAAGTGGAAGCGCAGAGTCTTAACCACTGGACCACCAGGGAAGTCCCCAAAGATGCATCATGAAGGATGAGTAGTCATTAACAAAGGAACAGCATTTTTTTTAAAAAAAAAGCATATAGGCATGAAAAAATGCAGTATGATTTTTGTAACTATGGTCATTTGGCACCACTAGAGGGCACAGGGTAAGGAGGAGGGGTAGGAAATGAGACAGGGAAGGTGAGCAGGTACTAGACCATGAAAGGACTAAAGTCTTTTAAATACTATCCTGGAACAAAAGAGGAAATATTGAAAGGTTCTAGCAGGGCAGTAACATGGTAAAAGTTGAATTTGGGTAGAAGTGAGAGGGTTTTCCCCAGGGTGGGGTGGGGGTGGGTAGGGGGAAGGAGGTGTCTAGAAGCAGAGACCGTTTAGTGATTATTTGTAATAAGCCAAGTGAGAGATGGTAAGAATCTGAACTAAGGACCTGTCAGTAGGATTGAAAGGAGTTTTGATTTCATTTCCAAACTATTTAGGAGGTTAGGTCATCAGGATATGGGACTGGTTAGGAAGAGAAGGGAGAGGAGACAGAGATGAATGAGTCCCAGATTTCTATCATAAATGAAATGTCAAGTTTCAATTTATGAGTTAGAAATCCTAAGAGTATTTGGATTCATACAATACTTTTTCTGTGCAATATTACAGATATCTTAATGCTAAAGAGAAGTTTTAAGCATACCAGCTAGATTACAAAGAAAACACTTCATTTCTGATCCTGAAGCCTCAAATGGACAATTTTTTCAGGTAGCAATAGATCTTGTAGCTAATTCAAGCATCTACTACTGAGGTTCAGTCCCCTGGAAATGACAGCCCGTACAAAGAAGACCAGATGGAAGAGGCAGGGAAACATACAGAAGTAAAGACGCAGGTACAGGACAAATGTCTGTGGTTCTGATAGAAGGACTGTGATCAGAACAACACCCGAGAGGTGATTTTAAGTTAGGAAACTGCAAAGGGAAAGATAAGTCCTGAGGATGCAACCTGAGGATGCTATTGTTAACAAACACCAACATCAGAGCAACAAGAATAAGCCTTGGTGTCAACCCCACTGGAAACTCTTCATTAAAATCTTCAGCCACAAAAGACTTCAACATTAATTCATTTCCCATCTTGATCATTCTGGATCATTCAAGTTTCTTTTGTTAGGCTCTATTAACTAGAACTGGAAAAGTCCACGTAAGAAAATGGAAGATGGGGGTTGGAATTGAGTTTTGAAGGGAAGGCAAATGTCAAGCCTGGGAATGTGGTCTACATTTATAAGCCATAGGGAGTCATTGAAGGCTTCAGAGCAGAGCCATGATGCAAGGAAAGCACATTTTTTTTTAACATCTTTATTGGAGTATAACTACTTTGCACTGTTGTGTTAGTTTCGGCTGTATAACAAAGTGAATCAGCTATATGCATACGTATATCCTCATATCCCCTCCTTCTTGTGTCTCCCTTCCAGCCTCCTTATCCCACCCCTCTAGGTGGTCACAAAGCACCGAGCTGATCTCCCTGTGCTATGCAGCTGCTTCCCACTAGCTATCTGTTTTACATTTGGTAGTGTATATATGTCAATGCTACTCTCTTACTTCATCCCAGCTTACCCTTCCCCCTCCCTCTGTCCTCAAGTCCATTCTCTACATCTGTGTCTTTATTCCTGTTTTAACCCTAGGTTCATCAGAACCATTTATTTTTTTTTAGATTCCATATATATGTGTTAGCATATGGTATTTGTTTTTCTCTTTCTGACTCACATGAATGGATAAAGAAGATGTGGCACATATATACAATGGAATGTTACTCAGCCATAAAAAGAAATGAAATTGAGTTATTTGTAGTGAGGTGGGTGGACCTAGAGTCTGTCATACAGAGTGAAAGCAAATTTTTAAGAATAGTCTGGGGGAGTTCCCTGGTGGCCTAGTGGTTACGATTTCGGGCTTTCACTGCCATGGCCCTGGGTTCAATCTCTGGTCAGGGATTTGAGATTCCCACAAGCTGCATGGCACGGCCCAAAAAAAAGAAAAAGAAAAAGAAAGAATAATCTGGAAGTCCTGTGCAAAATGGATTAACTTGACTGAAATCCACTCAAATACTAAAATATTGCTGCCATTCTTATCAAATCTTTCCATTTCTTCATTAGTTCCATCTTCAAACTCTGCTCCCTCTAAACCCCCTGGCAATATCATTTCCTAAGGGTTCCTAGCTCTCTGTCTCTGTGATGTTCAACCAGAGGAGATGCCAAATATCCTCAACACACCAGAAGTCCCGTACAACAAAGACTTGTCCTGTTCAAAATGCCTGCAGTGCCCCAGATGAGAAGCATGGTCCTTGATCTCTTTTGCTGCTCCTACTTTTGTCTTCTGTAAATTTTCTTCTTCCGTGTATCACCAGGCATCCCGCCAGTCACCTGAATAGCCGGTTAAATGGTCACTCAACTGTCATCGAACTCCTTCTCTCTTTCAGGAGCAACTGGAGGCAAGCCAACGTCCATACTGACCTAGTTCCACAGCACTTAAGGTTTCCACAGTGCTTTGCAATGGTTTCTACTAGCTAGTTCTCATGTCAACACATGCTTTGAGCTAGTTTTGTTATTAGTGATTTGTAAGTGGAGAGACTCCAATACAGATGTGGAAACCTGTTCATGTCTCTTCCATTTAATTCACAGAGTCAGATTGTGGGAAGCTATTTTCAAAGTCACAATAATTCTTTCAAACCTCTAGAAAATTCACGTAGTAGGGTGTCATTTGTGAAGAAATCTTAATATAAACATCCCTTGCTTTTGGAATTTAAATACTCTGGTGGCCTAGTGATGAAAAGTGAATCTCCCTCTCCACTGGTTTTTATTATATTATTGAAGATATATTCCTGTTTTTATAATCTCTTTAAAGAGCTGAATGCTTTATTGCCTTCTCTTTGGACCTCTCTTTTGATGTCTCTTACATTTTACCTTGTATTATTGGCCCTCTTTGGGGGACTGCTATATCTTCCTAATAAACTGAAAGTGTTTTGAGGGTAAACTGTCTTATTCTTTGTACTCCTCCAGCCACTATGACAGTGCTTGGCCTATGGTAATGACTTAGTAAATATTTGCTGATGAATTGGTGCTCAAGTTGATGGTTGTACCTATTGGGAATTTACTCTTTGAAAAAAATCTTCACAAAGCATTACTGTAGGGCTTCCCTGGTGGCACAGTGGTTGAGAGTCCGCCTGCTGATGCAGGGGACACGGGTTTGTGCCCCGGTCCGGGAAGATCCCACATACCGCGGAGCGGCTGGGCCCATAAGCCATGGCCGCTGAGCCTGCACGTCTGGAGCCTGTGCTCCACAACAGGAGAGGCCACAACAGTGAGAATCCCACAGACAGCAACAACAACAACAACAACAACAAAAAAGCATTACTGTATTTTTCAGTAGTCTGCCCCATGTTGCCCCTGTTGCAATTAAAAAAAATTAAAAGTTTCATTTCACCACACCCATCTCTAAGTCATGGATATTTTTCTCATGACTAAGTAGCCCCTGACTCCCCACCTGTCTTCCAACCAGAAATTTACTATGCTAAATACAGCTTATAACTTATCCAGTGGAAGTGTAGTGGATAGATCATCACAACAGTCACACTGGACAAAAATGGTGACAATTTTCCACTCATTACTATGTCCATAGCCTTTGCAATGTAACTTTGCCCCTACTCCTATCAAGATGTGCGGTCTATTTTCCCATCCCCTTGAATCAGGAATAGAAAAAGAAATTTCTTAAGTAGATAAAGGAGGAAGAAGATCTACTAAAAGACCCACGGGAGGGGCTTCTCTGGTGGTGCAGTGGTTGGGAGTCCGTCTGCCAATGAAGGGGACGTGGGTTCGAGCCCTGGTCCAGGAAGACCCCACATGCCGCGGAGCAACTAAGCCCAGGTGCCACACCTACTGAGCCTGCACTCTAGAGCCTGTGAGCCACAACTACTGAGCCCACGCATCACAACTACTGAAGCCCAAGCCCGCAGGCCTAGAGCCCATGCTCTGCAACAAGAGAAGCCACCGCAATGAGACACCCGCGTACCGCAACGAAGAGTAACCCCCACTCACTGCAACTAGAGAAAGCACGCACGCAGCAACAAAGACCCAACACAGCCAAAAGTAAATAAATAAATAATAAAATAAAAGAC
The DNA here is from genome assembly GCF_949774975.1 of Lagenorhynchus albirostris. NCBI lineage: Eukaryota > Metazoa > Chordata > Mammalia > Artiodactyla > Delphinidae > Lagenorhynchus > Lagenorhynchus albirostris. The sequence continues at coordinate 51,777,978 of NC_083096.1, read as the reverse complement.
CCCCAGGAAACCTCACATGTAGTCAGTGCATTTTAAATGCATCCCCTTTTACACCAGAATAAGACAAAGATGCTCACTATTACTGCAACTGCTTTATATAGCCCTCAATGTCTTGGCCAATGCAATAGGACATGAAGATTGCAAGGGAAGAGCAAAACTGTCATGGTTTGAAAATAACAAAGAATACACAAGAATTTTACGGAGAAAATCTTAAAGCCCACTAAATCATATAAGTTCTGATTAATGGAGAAAAACCCAATGCTCCTGGATGAGATTATTTAACACTGTAAGGATGTAAATTCTCCCCCCAAATTAATTTATAAATTTAATGATATTACCAAAAAAAATTTCAGTAGGATTTTTTAACATCTCATCAAACTGTCTAAAATGAGGATGGAAGAATAAATGTCCATGAATAAAAGACAATTTTAAAAAATAAGGAACAGAAGCAGTTACTGCATTAGTTTCCTAGGACTGCAGTAACAAAATAGCACAAACTGGATGGCTTAAAACAACAGAAATATATTCTGTCAGTTTTGGAAGCTGGAAATCCAAAATCAATGTGTTGTCAGAGCCACATTCTCTCTGGGAACTCTAAGGTAGAATATGTTCCTTGCCTCTTCTAGCTTCTGTTGGTTGCTGGCAGTCCTTGGCTTTCTTGACCTATAGCTGTATCAGTGCAATCTGTCTTTGCCTTCACATCAACATTCTTTTCTGTATGTCTGTGTCTTTCCTTCTTCTGTTGCTTGCCATTAGATTTAGGACCTAGCCAGGTAATCAGGCTAATTTCATTTCAAATACCTTCATTTAATGACATATGTAATGACTTTTTTTCCAAATAAAGTGACATTCACGGGTTCTAGGGATTTGGATGTGGACAAATCTTTGTGGAGGCCACCATTCAACCCACAACATTTACCCTACCAGATATGAATGCATACTATAATGCCATAGTATAACTCTATTATGAACTGGCACAGTAACAGACTAATCGACCAATGGAACAAAATAGAGCCCAGAAAGAGTTCCCAGCTGGAAATTGGATATATGGCCAGCTGACATAATAAATCAGTGGGGGAAGGATCAGTTCAAGAAAGGAAGTTTAAAAAAAAAATAAGGATAAAATTTTAATTTAGACCCTACTTCACACCTTATATAAAGGTAAAATCTGGATGGATTAAAAACCTAAAGATTAAAGATGAATATTATATTGGTGTATGTGTGTATGTGTGTGTGTGTGTGTGTGTGTGTGTGTGAAGAAAGTATAAAAGAATATCTTTGTGGCCTTTGGGATAGGAGACAAGACCTCAAAGGCACAAGCCATATGGTGAAAATTTGGCAATTTTGATAACATTAAAATTAAGGATTTATTCTTCCTTATAGAATTCTAAATAGTATATGTAGATACTCCCTTGTCCAGAAGGCGAAGTTTGATTCCTCTCCCCTGTGGGCTGAACCTAGTGACTCATTTCCAAGAATAGAGGATGGAGAGGAAAATAATTTAACTTGACAGTGGAGAAAAGTGCCTGATATCACCTTAATCAAGTATTTAAGATTAAGTTAACATCACCAGTGATAAGTCATCTTGATATTATGTATCCCTTGACTTGATATGATAGGAAACATATTTTACCTCTGTGGTCTTCTTACAAAAAATGTATAAAGCGCAGTCTAATCATAAGAATACAGCAGTCAAACCCAATTTGAGAGACATTCTACAAAATACTTCTCAATACTGAGAAGGTCATGAAAAACAAGGAAAGACTAAGAAACTAGCATGGATCAAAAGAGACTAAGGACATGGCAACTAAATGCAATGCAGGATCCTGGAACAGTAAAAGGACATCAGTGGGAAAAAATGGTGAAATCTGAATAAACCTGTGATTTAGTTAATATTATTAAGCCAATGTTAATTTTTTGGTTTTGACATATGTGCCAAATTATGTAAGATGTTAACATTGGGGAGAAGGTAATATGGAAACAGTCTGTAGTATCTTTACAACTTTTCTGTAATCTCAAATTCTTCCAAAATAAAATATTTGTCATATAAAAAATAATTTCTCTTCAACAAAAGGTATCAGAAGAAAATTGCATCAACGAAAACTGACAAAAATTAATGTCTAAAATATACATGGAATTCCAACAAATTAATGAGAAAGACAAGAAACCCAATAGTAAAATGGACGAGGGCATGACTAGACAATTCCCAGAAGGGGAAATCCAAATGACTAATAAATATATGAAGAGATGTTCTACACCATTAATACCCAGAAATATGCTAATTTACATGGATGAGAATGTGGGGATATAGGAAGTCTAGTTCACTCCTACAGAAAAGGAAAATGGAACAGTCATCTGGGGAGTAAGTTGGCAGTAATATGTGAGATGAAACGTACAATTACCCTATAACCTATAATCTGACTCTAGGGCTATCACCCCAGGAACACTCACCCAGGACCATACAGGGGCACAGAAAAAGATGGACTTCATAGCATTGTATGTGGCAGCAATGCATTGAGCCAACAGCGGCGTCTGTAACTGGGACTGTAAGCAAACCATGGTGGACATATGCTCTGGAAGACAATGCAGTGGAAGAATTAACCACATGCACATTCACCAACATGGATAAATCCTGAAAAATTATGCTGAGTGGAAACAGTAAAAAAGAAAAGAAAAGACATATACCGAAGTACCATCATATAAATTTAAATGTCATACATTTCAGTAACATATCCTAAACACATTAGTATGCATGTTGCATGTTTACTAGATATGAAGGAGATAACAGGCATAGAGATAGGCATGAAGGCAGAAAATACTAAAACAAACTCATTGTGGCTCATTGTGAGCCACAGTGAGCAGGTAGATGCCATGAGCATCTTAGGATGATGACTTCAACTCTTTGCACCTGTGGTCGAATCTAAATCAAAAAGGGCAGAGGGTAGTTCTGGATGAGGGCTTGAGGAGATCACCTTTGAGCTAAGAGTATGAGTTTTAGTGTGGATAGATGTGGGAACATCTATATTGTCTTCTCAGCAGCGCTTTTTCTTTACTTATTGATTACAAAATAAATTATTTCTTAATGTCCAGATAAGTCATCCACAGACGAGAAAAGCATTGCTATACTCGGTTTCATTACAATAAGACAATAAGATATACCGACGGTACAGCCTGACACTCATGAGTAATTCTTTACAATATCTTTATGAATCCCCCCAATTCACAAAGAACCACTATATCACGTCATTTTCCTCATAATATGTATATACAATGAGTGAAAAACATTTTTTCTTTGAGTGGCAGAGGGCAGAGTGTTAGACCAGCAATGTAATCCACGGCTATGACCCAGCATCCCATCCAGCTAGTGCAACTCTAATTCATGTTTCAATAAGAATACAAATTATAATATATTTAGAACCTGGAGGGTCATTTGCAAATAATGGAAAATGCAAATTCTAAATCAATGAAAGTCCAGGGAGTACTATACCATGATGACTACTCCAGAGCCCTAGAAGAGTTACTGCAGCTTTTTTAAGTGTTTAATATAATCTCTGAAACAACAGAGGCCATGAGCAAACCCTGCTCATTGTGACTGACAATTCGACCTGTGGCTCAGACCACTGCAGCACGGACTCTAAGCAAATCACAGAAGATTGAAATCTAAAAGAAGCTGTATATTTCAAAGCTATTAATGATTCAAATTTTCAATCAGCAGATTTTTTTTCCCAGTTCATTACCCACAGGTTCTGTGGATCAACAGAATATGTGTGCAGCCCACCTCCTCCTTCATTCCTCCAGTAATACAATCCTGTCCATCACTTTACCTGGTCCTGGAAAATAAAGCCAAAATATACATGTTCATTTTACCTTCGTTTACTTTGGCAAGATTCCAAAAGCATGTGAAACAAAGTAAAAAATCCCAGCATCTCAGAAAGCTTCTAAAATGAAGCCAATCAAGCCGATGATGCCTTAACACAACTGATCTGACGGGAAATTGAACATGAGCTGGCAGCTCAGGCTGTGATGAACGAGAGATGCATGTGAATAAAGATGGGAAGAGGAGAGCATCTTCAGCCTCGGGTCGGGACTGTGTCCATCTCACAGTGTCATTCCACCTCGGGGGGTCTGGAGATGAAAATAACTTGGCTTTGAAACACACAGGCTATTCAAGGGAGTAGCCGACAATTACAAGTATGAAGGGGGATCTGGGAATAGGTTTCTACTGTGTAAAATTGCATGTTATTGAATTGATTGAGTTGTAATTCAGCAAAGGTGATTTTAGAAATGAAGTTAGCAAGGAAATAAATAAAGCAGAAATTCAGGTAAAATGCATTCAAGTCTTGCCACTGGTATCTGTGAAACTAAAGGATTGCAGCTTGTGAAGGTAATGTTATTAAACAAAGATGCTGAAGGTCATTCCTTGTCACCCTTTTCTATAAATTACCCAGTGTGGCTCATTGGCTGTCACTCAGCAGAGCCACTGGCTCCCAGACTCACCTGGAGCCAGGGCCAGCCAGGCCTTATTGATATTAAGAAATCCCCATGCTGTCTTAAAGCTCTCCTAGAACCCATTTCCCAAGTTCTGACCCCAACCATGACCCAGCCTCACCTCCAGCCTCCTCAGTGCCCATATTAAGCCATCAGTTCTTGTGGTTGACAGTGGACGTTCAGAGATTTAGGGAAAAAAAAAAACCCAGCTTTAAGGCATCTGGTGAGCTAGTCAACAGTAGCACTTACATAGTCTCTAAAGGTACGCGGCAAACTCACGTTTCATTAGGGTTACCTTGAGAGCCGAGGGGAGTTGACTCTGGACTGTGTCTTCCTGTCTGTTGTAGGTGCTCTATAAAAATGTCTTCAATGAATGAAGGAATAATGAACAACTGGCAGTTCCAGCAATAGAGAAAAAAACCCCAACAATCAGCATGCAATTCTGGCAGGTCTGTGCAGAGGAACAAAACCCCAGCTGAACCTTATGATCCAGCAATCCCACTCCTGGGTATATGTCCAGAGAAAACCGTAAATCAAAAAGATACATGCACCCCCGTGTTCACTGCAGCACTATTTACAATAGCCAGGACATGGAAGCAACCTAAATGTCCATCAACAGAGGAATGGATAAAGAAGATGTGGTACATATATATACAGTGGAATATTACTCAGCCATAAAATGAATGAAATAATGCCATTTGCAGCAACGTGGATGGACCTAGAGATTGTCATACTGAGTGAAGTAAGTCAGACAGAGAAAGACAAATACCATATGATATCGCTTAAATGTAGAATCTAAAAAAATGGTACAAATGAACTTATTTACAAAACAGAAGTAGAGTTACAGATGTAGAAAACAAACTTATGGTTACCAGTGGGGAAAGAGGGGAGGGATAAATTGGGAGATTGGGGTTGACATATACATGCTACTATATATAAAATAGATAACTAATAGTGACCTACCGTTTAGCATAGGGAACTCTACTCAATACTCTGTAATGACCTATATGGGAAAATAATCTTAAAAAATGTGGGTATATGTATATGTATAACTGAATCACTTTGCTGTACACCTGAAACTAACACATTATCAATCAACTATACTCCAATACAAATTTTTAAAAAAGGAAAAGAAACCAGCTGAGGGTAGAAGCAAAAGGGACACAGAGTAGCCTCCTGGGACAGAGAACCAGCAAGGAAGTAGCAAGTTTCCAGAACTTTAGCCAAGGAGACTGGGGATCAGAACAGGGCTCTAATCCCAGCAGGGAACACAAGTGTGGAATGGGATCAACTCGGCAAAGCTTAAAGGAAGTGTGTGCACACTCACCAGTCAGCTTGGGCAGGAACATCCCTGAAGCAGGCAGAGGCCACTGCAGAGAAGGAGATCTCTGGGCCTACCCCAGCTGATCAGGGCCCAGGAAGACTGCTGACCCAACTCTCTCATCCACATCTCCACCTTTCAAAACTGGCTCTCAGGATGGTATGAATTTAGGTCAAGAACTTCCTCTATAGGGTGTTTAATGAAAGAGCCTGCTCTTGTTGAAAGTGCACTAAGGAGGCATCCTCAGAAGCACCAGATTCCAGTCCAGGCTCTGCCATGACCCACATGTGCCCTTGGACAAGTCACTGAACTTCTCCAAGTCATGGGTCCTTCCTCATAATCGGAGGAAATGATTCATCTTACTGGAGTGTTGGAGGACAAAGAAGATTCCACGTGTGGAAGTGCTCGGTAAAGAACATAGCACTATAAATGTTGGCTATTTGTGCATTCCATGATACTTTATGTTGAATCCAATGTTGAACTTGTCAAATTGAATTTTCTGTAATTATAGAAATAGAGCTTTGATTTCAAGAAATTTTAAGCATCAAGCAGGCAAAATGCATTTTGGAGGGAGCCTGAGAGGCCGTCCCCAGGCCCCTGAAATCACATTGCAATTGGTGTCTACCCAATGCATCTCCACTTAATGCAGGCTCTGCTTGAAGCTGTGATCGGCAGCCCCATATGAAGTACATTTAAGTGTCTGCCAGAGGGCATGTAAATAAAACCTTCACCGAGGTAAACAGTTGTTCAGTTTTACAGCGTGTTTGCACGTAACTTTTATGGTCCATTATGATATATGGCTTCTGTGCGTTTTGAAGCGCTGGAACGTCATTCCATGTGGCATCCTCTAAGTGACTGGCTAATAAACGATTATTTACTCTCTAGTTTTCACAGCCCATGGAAGCCTTTAAACTGGAACGCTGTCCCTAACTACCCATTAGTGATTGTGGTAATTCTTCCTAACGGCATGTGAGCCAGTCATCCTGACGGCCTTAGTGGTGCAGGGAGGAAGGTTGGGTGAGCTAAGGAGGAGCCCACACTCGACCCAGAGGGCTCCACCTAAACGAAAGGTCGTGCCTGCCATTGGTTGTCGCATTGTGACTAAACATGGCACGCGTGCACTCTTAACACATGGTGCATGTCACAAACATGAAAAGATTCCAGGAAAGAACTTGGGTGCTATAAACAGCACCTGTTACTGAGTCAAGTGACTGAACCTGCACCTTCTGTTGGTTTCACACCCAAGTGACTGTTCAGTTGCTTCACATGATCTGAAGGCATAGACAAGAGAGTCAAGTATGTTTGTTCCACTTCCTGGTGACACCTGTGAATGCTTCTGGGATAGAAGACAGGTCACTTCTCTACGCTGGGAGAAGAAACAGCCTCAGCTCGAAAACGAAAAGGATCTGAATTTTGCCTGAAAGATTGCTGGCTGGAATTTACGAAGTATTTTTAATAACAGTATAAATAAGAGTTTGAAAATGTTACCATGGTTGTTATAATAACAATAGTCACCAAGTAAGGAGTAGTGCTTATTGCTCATCAGAAACTCTCCTGGGCGTTTTACACATAACAGTCATGCAATATTCACAGTAAGCCAGTGAGACAGGGTTTATCACTTCCATTTCACAGATGAGAATAGTAAGGCTCAGAGAGGCTAAGTAACTTGCCTGCGCTCTTGACCATTCCTCCACAGCTGGTGGAAACCCTTGTGCTCTTCATACTTTCCATATTTCCCAAGTCTAAAAAGAAACTATTTTAACTGTACAATCAGGAAGACATTTTTTCATTAGTTTTCTAGGCTAGACCTCAAAAATCAATGTTAGCTATACACAGCTGTTTTATGAGAACATGAGTCTGAGCAGGGGTCCAAGTGAAAGATGCTAAAGAAGAAGATAGAAAATGAGGAACCAGGGGTAGAGGAAGAATTCAAAGCCAGAGGAGAAAAGGGGCAAGCCAATGGAAACAGAAGAGAAGAGGTCTTCATGGAAGAGGATGATGGCATATAAAGACGAAGGGGGAGGACATTCCAGGCAAAGGGGACGGTTTGAGCACAAACATAGAGGAGAAAGCCTAAGGGTGGAGAACGTGGAAAGGAGCAGTGGCAGGAGGTTGGAGCTGGATGGTGAGAGGCTTTGAGTGTCAGATTAAGAACTTTGGACTCTGTTCCATCTCGGGAACCAGTGCCAGTTTTTATCTCATCTGGATTTTGTAACATAAAAATGTAATGAATATTCAAACTGCTATCTGTCAACTGGAAAAAGAAAGAAGCAATTGTTGACACCTGCAAGATCAAAATTTTTAATAAAGCATGAAATTACTTAAGTGTCATATTTATAATAAGCATCATCTTCTCCTTTGAAGTAATGAAAAAGGCGATTTTCACATTTTCAAAATACTAATGATAATTCAACACATTAAATTACTACAAACAGTCAAATGTATGTGATCACGGGCCAGTTCTTCTGGTGTGTTTATTTTTTATCTTTTACACCATCCTCCGCACCCTGACACTGTCTCAGGCACTCAGTAAACAGCGGGTACTGGAGTTTCTGGGCAGAACTCCAGTCTCAGCAGGTAACTGGAATATTAAGCAGGGAAACTGAGGCAGAAGTCCAATTATGAACTAACTCAGTGGTATTCAGAGACTGCTGCCTGGAGCCTTCTCAGGTGTTCAGGGCCCAATCCACCAGAAGAAAAACTGAATACCAGACATCCCTCCCAGCACAGCAGAAACACACACTCATTGAGCAGACTGGGTACCAGGCACTCAAGAACTCAGTCTCACAGCAGTTCCTTCACAGTCAGGAGTAACCCAGGGACCAGTGGAGCAGAGCTTGGAGGTGGAGGGAATACGTGAGTCCTCAGTCCAGAGGCTGGTGAGGGTAGAGGGGAGGCGACAGGTGCAGGGGTCTGGGCAGAGACCCTCCTAGACAAGATGCACAGGGTCTTCACCAGCTCTCTGAAACTGTGCAATGTGGCAGCCTCCTCTCCACACCTGTCGTTGGGAGAAAAGACAGGATGTTTGTTTTAGTTTTTATTTGTTTTGGCCATTGTGCCAGGGACACGTGTGGTCATGTTCCAGCCCAGGAGGGGCCTGACCTAACTCTTGGACTTCATCTCCGTCCTTGCTGCCACCATCTTGGACATTTTTCTGTTCCTCAAAAGCACCACATTCTCTCCACTTTGGATATTTTGGAGTCTTCTCCTTCTGACAGGCACATCCTTCTCTCCTTGTTCTCCTCTCCCCCTTCATCTAGTTTACTCAGTTCGGCACTCACCTATTGGCTTTGTTACCGAGTCCAAGCTCATACTGCTCACTGCACGACAGGTCAATATATCAAGAGACGAGCTATTGAGGCAAGGAATAGTGACTTCATTTGGAAAGCCAGCAGACCAAGAAGATGGTGGACTAGTTTCCCAAAGAACCATCTTCCCCAAGTTAGAATTCAGGCTCCTTTTATAGTAAAAGGGGAGGGGGTGAGGTTGGTTGTTGTAAACTTTTAGTGTCAGAATCCTTTGCTCCTACAGCTGTCCACATAGGTCAGGTCATGATGCCCCTGCCAACCTCTGAAAAGACAAATGTTATTCTCTGTTCTGCAACTTTTTTTCTCTATATGAATTGGAAAGTGTTATACCTTTAAAGGTCAGAGCCTTGAGAATGGGCTATCCTGTATATTTCAGGCTACAGGCAACAGTTCTTAACATGTAGCAAGCAATAGAGGATGGTGTAAAAGATAAAAAATAAACACACCAGAAGAACTGGCCCGTGATCACATACAGTTGAGTGTTTGTAGTAATTTAATGTGTTGAATTATCATTAGTATTTTGAAAATGTGAAAATCGTCTTTTTCATTACTTCAGAGAAGAAGATGATACTTATTATAAATATGACACTTAAGTAATTTCATGCTTTATTAATACAAAGGTTAAAGTAAAAGGAACATCCAATATGGAGTCAGATTTGTTCTTCCCTCTTACAGCTTAAACAGTACTACCCAAGGAAAGCCCTCTCTCCCAGATTAGATGAATATCTTCATACTCCCATAGCACCTGTTGCCCCCTTTTTATAATTCTTATCACACTGGTAATTATTTGTTTGTTGTTTCCCACACCTCTAGACCATGAACTTTATAAAGCAAGGCTTGAATCTGTCTTGTTTCCCACTGTATCATTAGCATCAAGAACAGGACCAGGCACACAACAGATGATCAGTAAATATTTGTTAAATGAGTGAGCAAGCGTCACATCTCTATGGAAGATCACATTTCTGGAAATTTGCATTAGTCCATTGTGAGTTCCTAGAGGCTGGGAGCAGGCCTGATTTGTCTTGCAGCTGTGGTACCTTGCATTGCTGCTGAAACATTGCAGGGAGTGAACTTTAAAAAGAGGACAGGGGACAGGAGAGCATGAGATGGGATTTCCTCACACCAGGCCCTTCCCCGCTCTCCAACCCCGGAAGACCGGCTTGAATTTCACCTATTCCAGGAGATCTTTCCTCTCACCCAGCCCCGCATCAGTTTCCTCTTCTCAACTCCTACAGGCCTTCATGGCTATGCCATTCCTTTGGCACTTGTTACCCCCTGTCTTTTTATGTCTCTCTCATGAGTTCCTTAAAAAGAGAAGCTGCCTTCTCTTTCCTTTAATCTCTTTGCTTCTAAATAATTCCTTGCACAGGATCAGTGCTCTATATAGGTCCATTGAGGGCTGATGAGAACCTGAATTTGTTTCCAAAAAGATTTTTATAAACTCCTTCCCTGGCAGACTTTGAAAAATAGGGTAGATTTTCAGGTGTGTGGGAAAGCTGAATGAAAGCCTTTCTGGAAACAGAAAAGTAAACTACGTGAGCCTCTCTCCTAACCTTCGATTCTATGAAAATAAGTGTCATGTTGACACTGTAAAAATGCGGAAATGCTCTTTTTGTCTTCCTTCATTTTAGACAAAGCCCGACTGTGTCAGATACGCTCTGGTTTCAGAGGGCTCTGGAAGAATGGGAAGCATTCTTCACTCTGACTTCAAGTAACACTGCAGGCCCTTGTACTACTAAAGACAGAATGAGCAGTTTGCTCAGGAAAGCTGAGGATGGATTCCCAGCATTAGCCCAGAAAGGATCAGCAGCACCACAGAGGTGACCTTGTCACATCATAGATGAGGCCTGGCTTCCAGAATGGACATCCCCACACTTACTGGCACGTTGCCCTGGCCGACAGATAATGCAAGAAATCTTGCTCTGTCTTTGCACCGGGATCCCTCTTGCAGGAGCTCTGCTAACCCTCTCTACACCTTACCTCATGGGCAGAGACAGGAAAGGCTGCCTCAGAGAGACCCCTGGGTGTGTCACTAATCCATGCGCCTGCTTCTGTGTCACATTACTCACTCAATACAGAGTTACCTGTACTGCAACTCCAGACTCATGAGATGCCGCAAAGCCTTCAAATTGGGGATTACAAAGTACAGCATGTCGGGCTTCCCTGGTGGCGCAGTGGTTGAGAGTCCGCCTGCCGATGCAGGAGACATGGGTTCGTGCCCCGGTCCGGGAAGATCCCCCGTGCCGCGTAGCGGCTGGGCCCATGAGCCATGGCCGCTGAGCCTGCGTGTCCGGAGCCTGTGCTCCGCAATGGGAGAGGCCACAGCAGTGAGAGGCCCGCGTACCACAAAAGAAAAAAAAAAAAAAAAAAAAAAAACAGCATGTTTCACCAAGGTCAGTTTGGATTGTTCTAAAGCTCTGATTACTACACGATCACCTTCTTTTTAACCTGAAACCCTTTATTTCTCATTTTTCAAAAGGGAAAATCTATAGCATGTTTTGGAAGAGGCAAATGGTTTTGCTTGGTTGTTTAACTACATGAAAGCCTTAGTGATCAATATCTAAACCCTCAGAGCTGCACTGAAGATACCTCTCTCTCTGTAATCTTCCCAATGGGGTATGGTAACTTTTGCCTTGAGGGAATAAGAAATTACCACCCCTTGATGACATTTTGCAGGGAAATAATGTAAGAGGCTGGATAGATGTTGCTTTGAATGTATCTGCATTCTTACCTAATTTAATGATCAAAGAGACCCTGTGCAACCCTTTTATCCCAATTCCTTATCATGCTGGTCTCACAAAGGTAGCAGGACTTTGCATCTCACCATATTTGCTGTGTCCAGGAAATTGGGGTCACAGAGAGCTTCCTGGACTCTGACTATACATTCCCTATGCCTGCGCTATAGCTGCTAGCCATACGTGGCATTCGAGCGGTTGAAACATGGTTGGCCTGAATTGAGATGTATTGCAAGTGTAAAATACACACCAGACTTTAAAACTTAGAAATTTAAAAAATATCAAATTAATGATTTTTTAATATTTGATTACATATTGAAATGAAATGTTCGGGATATACTGAGTTGAATCAGGATTTTTCAACCTCAGTACCATGGACATTTGGGGCTACATAGTTTTTTGTTGTGGGAAGCTGTCCCCTGTGCACTGTAGGATGTTTAGCTGCATCTCTGGCTTCCACCCATTAAATACCACTAGCACACTCCCAGTTATAACAACCAAAAATTGCCTAATGACATTGCCAAGTAACCTTGTTAGACACTGTCAAATGCCCCCAGGTGCAAAATCTCCCCTGGTTGAGAACCATTGGGATGAATAAAATATATTATTAGAATTAATAACACTGTTTCATTTTACTTTTTTTAATGTGGTTACTAGAGAACTTAAAACTACACATGTGGCTTGCATTGTATTTCTGCTGGACAGCGCTGCCCTAGACTGAGCATCCTGAGATCAAGGATATGCCTTTTCATTGTTGCGTCACCAATGCTGAGAACAGGGACCCTTGGGCCTGGCAATGAGCAGGAGAGAAGGGGCAGAACCACAGCAGGTAATGTTTGCAGGTAAGGTTGGTAGGTACCAGCCCATTGAAGACATTCGGGAGACTAATAGGAAGGAAATGGGACAAACACCAAAAGGTCACAGATCAGGCCCACAGGTGCTAGAAGAACACAGTTGCAACAGTCTTGGAGTCTGAGGAAAAGAGAGTTCTTAGTAATTATTGTGAAATCACTGGCTGCCCCCGATGGCATACAAACCACTGGATAAAGGAACCCATGTTGCCTTTTAACTGAGAATAGCTTTACTGGTGTCAAAACAATAGTAAATAAATGTCATTTGGGGACACACAATGTCTCAATCAGCACACAAGCTCCCAAGTCCCTTTGACATTTGTTTATTTTCTACTTCCAGTTCCAATCCCCTTAGCCTGCCTTTCCTCAGCCGTTCTTTCCAATCCTGGGCTCACCTTCCCACACATCAGACCACACAATCATCAAAATTTGCTATTCTTAAGGCACCCAGCATACCTTTCCACCCATCACATGCTCCCAACCTATTCTAATATGGTCACATCTCCCAGGTTGGGAACTCTTTACTCACACCCTGATTTGCTCACTACCTCCAGCCCTTCCTAAATTGGTCCTTTCCGAATCTTCTCCTGATAGACCTTGATGAAGGTTCATGGTTCATGGCTGAGTGCAATCTCTAATGCCAGGCATCTCCCATTGCCCTCAGTAAGGCTCAGGGATCCTGTCCCATAACCTACCCCATGTCCCCATGACAGAAAAGAAATTTTAACATCATCACTTTATCCACTAAGTTAACTTTGACTGAAAGTAACAGAGAACTCCAACTCAAAATGGCTTAACAAATACAAGGTAGGCAACTCCACAGTTAATTTTGTGACCCAAGGACATCATTAGGGACCCAGGTGCCTTACATCATTTTTACTTAGTCATTCTCAGAGCATCTGCTTTGTCTTCAGCGTTGCTCCCTTCACAGTACCAGAATACCTGCAGCAGTCCCAGGGGCTCTACCCAGAGACACTGTCCAGAGGTAGAAAAGGAGCCACCTCTTCCCTGTGTCTCTATTGAAGAGTGAGAAACCCTTTCCCATAAGCCCCCAGCACTTATCACATCTCATTGGGCAGAGCTGCTTCATGTATCTGTATCTAACCGGTAACTGGCAAGGAGGATGGGACCACCAGGAGTGGCTCAGACAGTGGCTGTCAAAGCGTATGGTCTTCAGACCAAAGTATCAGCATCACCTGATACATATTCTCTGACACCACCCAGACCAACTAAATTCGTGCGGGAGCCCAGCAACTGGAGTTTTAACAAGCCGTCCCGGTGATTCTGATGCATATGAAAGTTTAGGAACCATTGGCTTAGACCAATCTAGGCCTGCTTCTGGGTTAAAGCCCTTGAAACATGTGGTCATGATAACGGTAGGTATGTAACAAAATCAGGGTTCTTTTATTGGGTTGGCCAGCACAAACTTTTTGGCCAACCCAATACAAAGGAGAAAGGAGTGACGTAAGAACAGATGTTGAATAGATAGCCAACATTATCTGTTATAATCACCAAGTCAGCTTTTTTTCCTTTTTGACTGGAAAAGTAGCCTTCCTATAATATACGCTTTTATTGCACATGCCCGGCAATCACTTTACAATAGTTCAAAGAATGCTTTCGGATATTCTTTAAAAAAGTTTAACTAACTCTATTTCTATGCAATAGCCAACAAAAGCAACAACCTTTCAGTAATACAGTCTTTAAAACTACTTCCCATAAAAGGTTTCATATTATCCTCAGGATAATTTTATAAAGTAGAAAGAGCAGTTGTTATTTTAATTTTCATTTTATGGAAGGGAAAACTGAAGATCAGAAAGGGCAGAATCACACAGCTAGCAAATTTTAGAGCCAGGACTCACTCTGTAGATCTTCCGGCTTCAACTCTTTCACTCCTTCCGTGATGATACCAGGCTGCCTCCTGGGTAAACATTGCTGGGCAGAGGCCGCTGTGATCAACGCATCCTATGTCAGAACTCTGTGGGGGATTGGCCTCCTGCAATGAAGTATATTAGGAAGAAAGCTATGACTATTCCATGACTTTCACCTGCATGGCCTGCTCTGAGATGAAACACTGGCATGCCAACTACAGGAAAATCTGACAGCTAGAAGAACTGGCAGAGATTTCTCCACCACTGTTAATTGTACCGCAGAGAGATTCTGCATGCTGCTGCCCGAGAAAATGAGCATTTCCATTAACACCATAGATTTAATGATTGACCTAAAGTTCAGCAAAATAGATGCGACCTTGATCACATTGAAATTACCTAAGAAGATATTTTTCTCTAGAAAACCCAAAAGATTTTTATTTTATTTTTGTGAGCTAGAAATATGGATGATTTTTTAATCCCAAATTTAAAAAATGCACACACAATACCCATTAAAATAAATTTCAACAGTACTTTTCAACTATGGGACCCAGGCTTTAGTGTTCTTGAACAGCCATCAAACCAGGGGCTCAAACCCTAAAGATCACATGGGGTTCCTGGGGCAGCAGAACCCAAGAAACAGGGCCGTTACGTTCCCCAACCCCAGTCTCCTTGTAATCTATCCGATCTCCAGCTCAGCCAGGAATTCCCTTCAGATCCTGGGAGCACTACTTACTAGAACAGCGTTGCCTGAGATGGGAAACCTATGAGCTCTACCACAGCCTG
Organism: Lagenorhynchus albirostris; assembly: GCF_949774975.1. Lineage (NCBI taxonomy): Eukaryota > Metazoa > Chordata > Mammalia > Artiodactyla > Delphinidae > Lagenorhynchus > Lagenorhynchus albirostris. The sequence goes on along the minus strand of NC_083096.1, from coordinate 51,762,624 downwards.
AGTCAACCCTATGAGATCCTGAACAGGCATCTAGAGACCCAGGGAACATAAAATGGCATATACTTGAAGATTCCCTGGAGAAAAGGACTTTTTCTGAAAAAACGATGTCAGCAGACTTTAGTGGAAACCCTGATTGTAGAACAAGGGCAACATTATCCTTGCTCTAGGGTTCTCCAAAGGAACGGTCATCTCCAGATTCTCTACCCTTGGCCCTGCTGCTGACTTTTCTCCTGCCTCTTGTGGCCTCAGTGTACCCCAAATGATGATGGGTGAGCCCTGAAGTTCTACGAATTGGTGCTGGACCAGCTCTGGATTCTAGCATCATTCCAACTTGACTTGGCTTAGATCTAATGCACCTGCTCACCAAGATGCTGTCACCATGGAGAACTTTCTTCTCGATCAAAAGAAATCCCTGATGCAGCTCCACTGGGTCCTGATGCAGCTGCCAAGTCTTGTCCCTGACCAAAGTCAAACACCTTCCTGCCAAAACCCAGGTGGAAGGGAGCACATTCCCCACCTCAGTGCTGCAGGAGCACTGCAGTTCAAAGCCCCAGGAAGAACTCCGCCTAAGCTGGGTTCATGAATCCTTTATTTTTGTTCTACTGAGCAGACCAGAACAAGGTTTCTAAGCCGTGGTGATGGGTGTTTGCAGGAAACCCATGGGAGTTATTAATATTCATGTTCCCATCACACTTTTGCAAGTAATGGAAGCTTGTTTTCTGTAACACATCATTAGGTGAGGAAGACAAGTGACCGCCTAGGGTTTTGATGTACAAAGTGTGGTCACCCAAGACTCAGAAGGGACTATGGGGAGAACAGACAAGGTGAGAGGGGTGACAGTGTTAAACTCTTCTTTTGGAGACTCCCAAAAGACCCTTTTGGTGAGGGCAGACCTTCGTGGACCCTGCCCAGAGTCAGCAGTGGTGGAATCTGGGCCGGTCACAGTCTCTCCCCTCCTGCAGAGGATAGCGGGACCCAATGTGGAGTGTCTGAAGTCACAGCTTTGAGAGCACAGAGTGGGGAATTGGGACGTCCGGGCTGAGCCTCCCTGCTTTAGAGCACGGGAAGGGCCTGCAGACTCAGGAGCATAAGAACAGGGAGTCATGAGGGTCAGAAGGAGAGCATTTGCTGAGAGCTCAGGGGAGACCAGGTCTAGAGCAGCAAGGATTGAAGTGAGGGAGGTAGAAGTGTCCAGCAACTATAAGAACCGGTCAATGGGGATGGGGGCAGGAGAGTGATTATTATCCATAAGCCTCTCAGAGCTGCCCACCTGGCCCTCTCCACTCTAAGCAAGTGACCAGTTACAATGTAAGCTGTTTTCACACACCCCATTCACACCTCAGAATGTGTGGCCTCTTTGTACCTCTGTTTCCTCATCTACAAATTGGGCATAAGAGTCATACCTACCTTATTTTTTGTAAGAATTAGAAGAGTTAATAATGCATAAACATGCTTAGAACAGCACCTGGCCTGTAGTATGTTCCATTAAATGCAAGCCATCATCAGTATCACCATTAATATTATTTGGGGGTCCATTTCCCTCAACAGACTGAGTCCTCTAGAAGCAGAAACCATGTCTCATTACATTTGTTACCCCAAAGCCTAGCAGCACTATGCCAGGCACAATTTAATTGCACAGTAAATACCTAGTGAACGAATGAATCAATCAATGAATGGTACATTCCCTGATCCTGCCATTGTAGGAAAGGTCTCACTCCACCCTTAGGCTACACAGAGTCATTTCTTCCTAATAGCATCATGTCATTGATTCAGTCAACAAATATTTATTGATCACCTGCTCTGGGCCAGGTACTGTTCTGGGTGCTGAGAATACAGCAGGGAAACCTAAATGGCAAGACTCCCAGGCCTCCTAGAGCTCACCTTTTGTGGGGGGAAGGAGGAGACAAAGAAGAAAGAAGTAAAATGCGTTCTGTTTGATGACAATCTTTGCTACAGAGAAAAGTTCAACGACAAGAATGCCAGGGAGCAGGGGTACTCCGTGTAACTACAGTGCTGAGGGAGACTTGCTGGAGAAGGGGGTCCTGCAGGAAGTTGAGGAGGTTGGGGCACTGGCCAGGAGGATGGAGGGGAAGAACCTTCCAGTTAGAGGAAACCAAAGGTGCAAAGATCGGTTAATGTTCACTGTGCTCTGACCAGCGACACCTCAGTGACAGCTGTTACAGCCTTCCTAAGACGGAGAGAGTTTCCTTTGGCACCTGAGCAGACAAGGTCAGCTTCAAGGCACAATCAAGGAGCAACAGCCCTTTGTTAACTAATGTGTGTTTGTAGAGTGAAACTGGATCTCTCAATCTGATCAGGAAGGGACACTGCTGACAATTCCAGATCTGTTTCTATCTACATGTCAGAAACTGTTTCGTTCTGAATATACCAGTTAAATGAGATATGAGATATAAAATGCCTAGTTCTATACCTGGCACACTGCAATTGCTTTAAATTGTTATTCCTGTTATTCCAGTTTTAAATGGTTATTCCTGTTATTCCAGTCGTACTCCCCCACCCTCCCCAATTCCACCCTCCCAAAATGCCACAAAGGAGGAAAAATACTGGAGGCGGTTGTTGCTCTGTTGTCACTCGGGAAGCATGGATGGGGCAGGGGAGGAACAGGGTAACTATTAACGGACTTTTTTCTGCACCAGACTGTGAGCTGCTTGAAAGCAGCAATCTCCAGCTTTGTAACTTTGCACAATGCCCAGCAGACAACCTTCCACATAGTAGGTATCCATAACTGCTTGATGAAAAAATAAGTTGAAATACAGTGCAGCCCCAGGAGGTGGGCCCTGGGACTGTGATATGCTCATTTCCATGAGTCCTGCCTGCTTCTCAGCCAGCCTGAGCTGGCAACACCTACAGAGTGAGGCTGGACCAAGACCTAAAACCTCAGGAACTTTACTCTCTTCCCACGTGTACACTCCCTCAAATGCCACCTCGTATTTGGGGTGGTGAGTGGGTAGCAGCCCACAAAGGGAGTTTGGGTGATTTTGCTGCCTTTAGCTTTGTTGGCATTTAGATAAATCATTCCTTTCTGTAGTTTTAAACCTTAGCTCGGTGTTCTCAGAGAAGATATAAATTATTAAACAAAGGAAAGCAACTCTGGCTTCAGATCAGATGGCAATTAGCATCACCTAGCACTAGAAGAAAGTCCGTTCATGTGGTCCATGTGTCAGCCTAAGGAGCTCACATCTTGGCAATGATGCTCAAGTTCTGGCTGATATTAATCTCAGATGTGCCTGGAATCCAGATGGACTAATTGAAGTGATTCGGACATTCACTCCTACTACAAGAAAAAAGGAAATTAAAAGGAGAAGAAAAAAAGGAAAAGAAAATGTAAATCTTGGTATAAGAATAGAGGGAATTTACGTGAACTGCTCATTTTCTATGAACCATGTATGGTACATATATGATCTCACTTTAATTTTTACATCATGAGGTAGGTGCTACTGTCTCTGTTTTGCAGATGATCAAATTGAGGTTCAGAGAAGTTGAGTAACTCACCCCAAGGCACACAGCAGGTGGAGGAGCAGGGAGTGGAACCTGGATCTGCCTCGCACTAAGCTGCCTCCTCTCAGAAGAGGGCATAGGACCCCACAGGCAGCCACAAAGTACATCCCAAAGGGCTCATGGGCCATAAGCAACAATGCTCTGGGTAGAATTTAAGTGTGGACCACCCCCTTTGAACACACACCCTCAGGGGAGGGATGAATCTTCACACATTTCAGTGACATCAGAATTATTTCCTCCCTGTAAGAAAAAAAAAAGTTTCTTTATAACAAACTGAGCAAAAGTCATGAGGTCCTAAGCACTGTTTCTCAACTTTTTCTTCAGTATGGTCCCCCACTTTTGCATATGCTGTGTCCCCCCTAGTTAGAGTATAATGTACACCATATGTGTAGATAGATAGAAATGTATTATATATTTTATATTCCCCTTCAACGCTAGAACTGGGTTTTGCCCCAGCAGACACTTAGTAAATATTTGTTGAATGAATATTCGTGTGTAAACTCTATCACAGGAAATAAAAGATTATAACTGATCCAACTCAATAGGGTTCAAAAAAGAGAGACCTTTGAGCACTGATTTTTTTTTCTGATTGCAAAAGTAAATTCTCCTCTTGGAATTCAGAAAGTGACAGGAGTCATTGACACTGGAATATAGGGAGAGGGGAGGTTTAATTAATCAGGCAGCAAAACAAAAGTCTTTATTTACCTAAGAGTCCCTCTGCCCCTCCCAGACACCTCTTACCATCAAGAGTTTTCACTGCTCAAGGATGAGCCTCATAGAAATGGGGGGAAATGTAGTTTAAAAAGGTAAATAAAAAAGTTAAAAGGATACCATCAGAAAGGCATGTAGGATTCCCAGGTCACAGTTCTAACTGGTCAGACAAATATTAATAGGAGGGAGAAAAGAGCAGAAGGATGTACTGAAAAGATCCTCAAACCACCAAGACAAAAATGAAATTCTGAACAATGAAAGCCAGGAAAGTTGAAAAGAAAATACTGCTTCAGGGATTCCTAGTATGACCCTTTTTACCCATCTGGAGAGACACACACACACACACACACACACACACACACACACACACACACACACACACACACACACAACCAATGAGAATGTTCCCGGGCCTTGGTAACCTTCCAACAACCATTGCTGCCAATTACTGTCCCTTTGGTCCCGGACCACCTGCTTGGTGTGACACAAGCCAGAGATTCCAGCTGAGCATCCCAGGACCATTGAAGTTCACATTAGCAGGTGACTTCTGAGTCTGAGGGAAGAGCCAGCTCAAACATTTCACTTGGGATCATGCCAAAAGGCAGCTGCCTAAATATCAGCCCCATAACCAGCTCCAATAATGGTCGTCCCTCTGGATAAGAAGAGTCATGTTTGCTCCCAGGATATGGGCTGCATATTCAGGTAAAATATTCAGGTAAAAGAGACTGACAGCGTGATAAAAATCTAAATCTTTCTTCCTCAGAAATTTTAAACCTTTTTAGAACAAAGACCTAGAGACATCCTCTGACACACGACTCTCTGACATTCTATAGCTAACCCACACTTATAAAATAGCTAGAACATATCCAACATTCACTATGTGCCCAGCACTGTTATAAGTATTTACAAGTATTAACTCATTTAGTTAATTCAAAAAATTCTGAGGTGAGAAATATCATTACTCCCATTTTATGGATAAGGAAACTGAGGCCCTGGAAGGTTAACTTGTCCAAGATCACACAGCTCCAGAGCCCTCACTCTTACCCACTACACTATACTATGTCTTATACTAGGATTGCAGGAGAACCTTAGATTTCTATCACACTTGCTGTCATTGACACAGAGAAACCCCTAAGTCTTTCCGTTGGGAATACATGTGCATTCCTGAGGATTTATCCAATTTGGCAAATCCAATGAAAACTTATTCAGCACCTGCTAGGTGAAAATCAGGGCCAGATGCAGGGGCAGGCTCCATCTCGTGGTGGAATCAGGCTCTCCTCATTGCAGCTCATTGCCAAGGAGGAGGTGCACTGGTGTGGGACACTGCTTAGAGCACTACTGGACCATGATGCAGCACAGGAGATTCTGTGCAATAAGCAACAGGTCAAATGTTCTTGCATCTCTGCCTGGCTCTCTCCCCTCCTATCTAGTCCCTCAATTTCCAGACTATGTCCCTATATTTGGTTAGTGTGATAAGTTAAGCCTTCAACTTCCTACCACCCCCATCTCCCAATGCCTCAGAGGTTAACTTAGACCAGCTCTGCTCTAAGCTGTATTTCCCTGGACCGTCTCCCTATTAGATTCAATTGTCCTTGCCCTCTTGCCTTCACACACAGTGTTCAAGCCTTGGGTGTGAGAAAGGGACCAAGGAAGCCAGTTTTTAGTCTAATCCTTGAGCTCCTCAGGAGGCAAAGAAGAAACTGTGACTCACACCTGGTGAAGCGAGCTCCCTGGGCTATGGGTTCCACATGCGGGTTTTGGCCAACAACGTGTAGTCATCAATAGTGTACTCTTGTCTGGCCATGTCTTCATGCATTTCTACCTCAAAACCAGTAGTGGTAAACTGACAGACTGAGGATTCTGATTTTCAGGATCACACCCCTTTCTGTCTCCATCTTGGAGACATCTTCGAGATATAAGGACCAATGAACCATGGTCCTTCCCTACTCTCAAGGAACTCACAATTTAGTAGAGATATAGACAAACACAAGTAGTCAGATATAAGGTAGACGGAGAACACACCATCTGTCTACCTGGGAGCACAGAGGAGGGGATGATGGATTTCAACTAAAGCAATCAGAAGAGGCTCACAGGCCTTGAAGGATGAATAGGATTTTGGTGGCAAGGGAGGGATGCATACTCCAGGTGGAGGGAGCAACACAAGTAGAGACAATGAAGCATGAAAGGGCAAGGGGTTTTGAAAAATATCAGTGATTGAAACCTTGGGTGTAGGAGCTCAACGAGAGATGAGGCTAAAACCAACCCATAGAAAATCCTAGATGTCGTATTAAAGGGCTTCTCCTTCGTCCTTTAACAAGTAAGCAGGCTTTATAGGTTTTGAGTATTTATTTTCTGAAGATTTTCCCTACCTCTCCTATGAACCATAGACTAGCAAATCCAGCTGCATAGCTTAACACATCTCCACTTGTAATTCTCAAATCCTAATATGTCCATACCACACTCTCCATCTTCTTCCCACATCTCTCTCTTCCTGCAGTTTTTCCCCACTTTCCTGCTGCTAAAACCAAAAACCTAAGAGTCAAATTTTACTCCTATCTTTCTCTCACACCCCACAGCCAATTCATCAGCAAATTCTAACAGCTCAACCTTGAAAATATATCCAGAAATCCACCACTTCCCACCACCTTGATCCAACCACCATGACCTATTGCCTAGATTATTGCAAGAGCCTCCTGTCTCCACCCAGAAGCCAGAGAGGTCCTGGAAACATGCAAGTCAGATCATGTCAGTCATTCCTCTGCTCAAAATCCAACTGTAGTTTCCCTCTCACTTAGAGTACAGGTCAAAGTCCTGACCTTGGCCCATAATCCTATATGACCTTGCCCCCCCAACCCACCCCACCACCACACCCTTCAGCGAGCTCTTCTCCTACTGCCCCCTCCTCCTGCATCCCCCACAGCGTGCTGACCTCATGGCTGTTACTGTTCCCTTGGTCTGGATTTTGAGATGGGGAGATTATCCTGGATTATCCAGGTGGATCCAATGTAATCAAAAGGCTCCTTATAAGAGGGAGGAAGAGGGAGATTTGATAGAGAAGAGAAGGCCATGTGATGATGGGAGCAGAGATTGCAGTGATGTGGCAACAAGCCAAGGAATGTGGGCAGCCACCAGAGCTGAAAGAGGCAAAGAACAGAGTCTCCCCCGGATCCAGAAGGAACCAGCCCTGCGAACACCTTCATTTTAGCCCCTTAAGACTCTTTCAGACTTGTAGCTTCCAGAACTGCAAAATAATAAATCTGTGTTGCTTTAAGCCACTAGGATTGTGGTAATTTGTTACAGAAGCAATAGGAGACATACCACTGGGGATCCACCGATGCCTGTGACAAGTGGAAAGGACACTGAACAAGGATTTTTGGATCTCCAAGAATCCTTTCACTCTTGAAATTCTAAAAAAACTGTAGGGACTTTAAAAAATCATTGCAGTCTCTCCTGCTTCTGGGTCCTTCCATGGCAAGATGTTCAAGACTGAGGCCAGCTCTGTCTACTCAGCTTGGCCTCTTTTGTAGTAGAAGCTTTTAGGAAACACTATTTCTCTTCCTAAAGAGAAGCCTTCATGCCCTGAAGTAGAAATAGTTACCTTCAGGACTTCAAGACCGCATTCCCACTGCTTATGACATTCTGATCAAAGTCAGTCATGAATTAAGAACAAACTGTAGCCTTCTGTTCACTGTTTCTTTAAATAATCTTTCTGCCTCTCCTCTTCAAGGAAAAAAAACTTGAAAACCGAAGACTAGTATTAACCATAATGATAATGTTTCACGTTTATATTCTCAAAGAGCATTAGCATCATTACGCAGTTAATGCATATAGCACTTCGCTCCATGAGGCAGGTCAGTGCTGTTACTCCCTCTTAGTGACAGGGATCCAGGTGCTGTGAGAGTCAGTGCTCACTCATACACTGGTCATCCACCAGTCACAGAGCCAGGGCTGGAAACCAGGTCGACAGAATCTCTGATCTCCCTGACATATGTAGAACCGTGAGCGGCCAACAGCCTCCAAAAAAGATTGTGTTGACAAAAAGAAAATTTATCAATTAATAAGAGGATTCAAATAGAGTGTTCCCATTCTTTAGGGGAGATAAGACTTGTGAATAATAAACAGAGCACAGAAGACAATGTAAAAACCAAGGGCTATGCTGTGTGGCATAGATAGTAGGAGCTGAGGGGATTCGGAGAAAGGAGACGTGATTGTGCAGATGTGTCTATGCGGAGTCTTTTTTTTCCCACACCAACTAGAATTCTCATAGCTCAGAGAGGGGCTCTGTATTTACACAGTCGGAGCATATATATGTTTCACCTAAAGACAAAGCAGCAACTACGTCTGCAACAGAAGAAAATGTATGAGACATCAATGTATTGGCTTCTGTACTCCTGTTACAGGGACTGACCTGGATTTAGGAAATCTCCTATAGCCTAGTCATGGCATTACTGCAAGACTCATGTGGCCCAGCCTGGATCCCTGCTCTGAAGAGACAAGACAGAGAGGTGCCTGTAGGGCTTGAGGCATCTTATCATTGGCTGAAATGAGCTAATTCTTTTAAGCAGCCCAGTGTCTCACTTAAAACCAATAGGGTGATTTCAGTGAATTTTTTTCAAAAGACATAGATGAGTTAAACCATGGCTCCGGATTTTGGGATTTCACAGACTAATTAAACTTCCCCTCCCCAACCTCCCCAAATGTGGGGGACTTAGGATCTTTTCGTTTTGCCAAGGAAAGGCTAGCATCCACTATTACCATCATTTTATAAAAGAAAGGATGTTTTAATGCCAAATAAAGTAGAAAGACCTAATCTAAGAATTCTAGCAGAGAATTCATGTAGATCCATGAACACTCACTGTATTTTTAATTTTCTCATCTCACTGCAAACTGGTGAAAACTTTGCATTGTTCTGGCCCCAGCTGCAGACCTGTGTTTGGAAATCTCCAGGTTAAATGCTCTGTAAGTTCTCTGCTGGCTCTTAATTCAGAGATCTCATTTGCCATTTTACCATTTGTATGCAAATTCAAGGAAAACCATGCCTCATACCTATTTTGTTCCTTGAAGCCACAATGACAGGTAGACTGTGCCTGCAGAGGTTCGTCTCTGAGGAAACAAACACGTTCATCCATCCACCTACCCACTCATTCATTAAATATTTATGGAGTACCTATTAAACGCCAGGGACTATTTTAGAAAATGGAGAAGGAAAGAAGAATTTTCAAGCCCTATTGACACATAAATCATGAAACAATATTCATTGCAGCATTATTTACAATAGCCAAGACATGAAAGCAACCTAAGTATCCATCAATAGATGAATGGATAAAGAAGATGTGATATAGATATAGATATGTAATGGAATATTACTCACCATAAAAAAGAATGAAGTCTTGCCATTTGCAGCAACCTGGGTGGACCTAGAGGGCATTTTGCTAAGTGAGATAAGTCACACAGGGAAAGACAATTATGGATACCATCTGATTTCACTTTATGTGGAATCTAAAAAAGAAAACAAAGCAAAACAGAAACATACACAGAGAACAAACCAGTGATTGCCAGGGGGAGAGGAGGGGGGATGAGTGAAAATAGGTGAAGGAGTTTAAGAGGTACAGACTTCCAGTTATAAAATAAATAACTGGGATGTAAAGTACAGCATAGGAAAGATAGTCAATAATATCGGACTAACTTTGTATGGTGACAGGTGGTAACTAGACTTATCATGGTGATCATTTTATAATGTATAAAAATATTGAATCACTATTTTACACCTGAAACTAATATAATAAGACCATTCTACTTTGATTAAAATAAAAGAAAAAATGAAACAAAAAGACAAAGTTGCAAAATGCAGCAAGACCTGCAAATAACAGTGCCAGGGCCAATGCAGGTATGATCAGAGATGAGGGGGTTGAGGGCACCGGGAAGGAGAGGTCACGTGCATATGGTTCATCCACCAAAATTTCCATCTTCCGTGGTGCACACCCTGGTAATGATGCTGACAGCAGGCATATCTTGAGATAAGGCAGACAATGATACATCCCACTGTTCTAATTCTGGAATTGCTATGCCACCTCATTAATATGTGAAAATGTGTTAAAAGGCTGCTGATAAACAGCTGCACAGAGGCAGAAATAGTGGCTCCCATCACATTTGCAAGCTTTATCGGATCTCGAACATGGCAAGAGAAACGACGCTTCGCCTGCATGTATAAACTGGGTAATTTGCTGTAATACTCCACTTTATTGGTAGACATTTTGCCATATCATGTCTCCCCAACCACAGCGTAAGGACACTTCTGATTTACACAGCTCTGTAAACTGCCTCTTCCTTAGAAAGAACTGTCATGTTGGCGGGCATCGTTGTTTTAACATGCTGATTTATCAATAAAACGGAAGATTGAGTCGCTCTCATGCGCTGCACAATTTCTAATAACTGCATTCCTATTCAGTCAGAGAGCATTTGATTAAGGAATTAGATACAAGTTATATATAAATCAGTGCAAGCCTTGAGTCGGCTGAAGCATTGGAAAGTGCATTTCTCAGGCAAGGGGAGTAAAATTTTATCCCAATCCAAGACCAGATCAGGAGTAAGAAAAGAGGCTTGTCTGAAATGCGATAGAGCAGATTTTCATCTCTCCCAGGCACCACTCCCCAAGGCCAGGGGCAAGAGCCCCCATTTACCTTACCTTGGGGATGGCTCTGCTCCATATTTCTCTAGCGACACTTCCAGCTGGAGGAAAAGTCCCCAGTGATGCTCATTTCCAATTGCCTCCTATCTCCCCGCTCCTCTCCCCTTTCCGGTGACAGATTGATGGCCTCCTCAGGTGCCTCCTGAATGCACCCCGTGACAGGAGACAGCAACACTGAGCTCGCTGAATTGATTCCCATTATGTCCCTATTTAGACCCAGACCTTGGAGGTGATTCCCATCCCTGACCTCCCCTCAGCCGCCCCACCCCACAGAGGAATTACGGCCTGTTGGGGGACCTTCTATTCTGGATAAATATTAAACCGTTTTCTGCTTGGTACCAGCTGGCAGCTGCTCCTTCCCTTCTGGGTTGGGGATTATGTATTTGTGTAATTTTTATATTGTATTTGTTTTCTTGGCAGATGGCTTCCTTCTCGTTATTGGGGTGGCATGGTGGGGAGAGGAAAGGTGACTCTAGGGGCATGTTCTGCTTGATGAAAGGCAGATAATAAAAAGGTGGCTTTTTTGTAAAACCCACAGAGAGCAAAACTATACAATTTAACTAAACGCGAACAGCCTCGGATCCTGCAATTATCCAAGCAGCCTCCATCCAAGCAGCGCTTGGAGCAGGGTAACTTAGAGGTGGGTTTTTCTTTCTAGAAGCATTGAGATTATTCTCCTGACACACGTCTCCTTTTGCCTGGCTCCCCGGATCCTGTCCCCACCCCACCCCTCCTTGTGGAAGAATGCAAAAACAAGCTCTGGGTCAGCACGTCCCACATCTAGAAAATGTGTTTCCTGGCAGTGCCAAGAGTAGGGGTCTTAGAATTGCAAATGCAGCGTTAAGTTAAAGCCCTTGGTATAAAATTTGACATAATTAAGACACTACCAGGGCAAAGCATTCCAACAGCAATTACACAGGTTGTAAAGGGGTGAAGTACCTTCTAAAACCAAGAAATGCTTCTGCCAGAAATAAGCACCCCTGAGGGTCAAATGAGGAGCTGTCAGTGCAGAATATCACTGGCCTTGACTTCAAGCGGGCGCCTCCCTTCCATCAGCTGCCACGAAGGCTGCCTGCTGGGGGTCTCTGCAAGGAGCCTAGGCTCCCTCTCCCAGAGATTGCTATCACCTCTCCCATGGACAGTTTCCCAAAAGCTGCAATGATTCTCATTTGCACCTCTTGCCTCCCTTACTAAGCCATTCATTCATTCATGGATTTTTTTTTAATGTTTTCTATATACCAAGACCTGTCTCAAATTCTAAAGATGCAGAGATGGATCAAACCGTAGGATGACCCCACATGGCAATCTCTAGGCCAGAAATAATTAGCGGATATTTTCTTGCAAACAGTTTTCAAGTTCTCCTGATGGGAAATTATTCATTCAGGTCTGTTTTGAATACTGAGCCCTTATTAGGCATAAGACACTGTACAAGGTGCTGGAAATATAAAGATGAGTAAATTGTATCACCCCTGTCCCTGAGAAGTCACAAGTCTAATGGAAAAAATAGACATATGCATAAACACTTAAGATAATAAGTAATATTCCTCAGTTACAGAGGAGCAGAGAAGCAGAGGAGCAGAGATTCACCTTAGCTGAGATGGCAGTGTCAAACTGGAAATAAGTTTCAGTGGTCTTGCTTGGGTTTGCAGAACAGATTCAACTGCTTTAAACTAAGAGAACAGAAGGTAAGGGTCTAGGTTCTGGGGCCAGACTGCTTAGGTTCAAATCCCAGCTCCCCTAATTACTGTGTGATCTTGGGAAAGTTACTTAAACTCTCTGTGCCTTCATTTTCTCATCTGTGAAGTGAGGCTAATAAAGCTACCTGTTTGAGTTATTTTAAGGATTAAAGAAGACAACATATGTGAAGCACCAAGCACGATGCTTTCCCGGCTCCATCATTAGCTGTGCAATGCTATGCAAGTTATTTGAACTCTGTGCTTAATTTCTTCAAAATATCTACTTCATTGTATGTGAAGAGAGTTTAATGACTAAACACATGCAAACTCTGGGAACAATGCCTAGCACAAAATCTTAGTTATTATTATTGATGTTTTTTATTACTACAGACACACTCTCAACATAATAGTAAAAAGGCTTTACATTTTAAATTATGTTCTCATATTCAAAGGAAAAGACCATCAGCCTGGAAGCCAAAACTTTAATTAAGGGAATTTAGGAAAATTGACTAACCTGTCCGGTCCATGGTTTTTTCATCCATAAATTTACCTCCTCCAGAAACTTCCAATCACCTCCTTCCCTGGTAGGCAGCATCAGGGGCCTCTGGAGCACATCACTAGCTCCTTGGACCAACAGCTATCTTGGAATACACTTGGTCACCTGGTCTCTCATCTCATCTGTGAGCTCTTTGAGAGCTAGTCCTTATTTTCACCTGTCTATCATGGGAGGTCCTAACTCATTTGTTGAATGAGCAAATCCAAGTTTTTAGCTGAGAAGTTTGGGGACACAGAGAAATTCAATTAACTTACTTAAAGTCACCAGTTTAGCTCGTGGGAGATGTGAGCCTAGAAGTGGAAGTCTTCTCGCTCTTACTACAGTGCCTTCCCTGAGACTGCAAAGACAGCCTCTACAAAGTAAGAGATACATTTGGGGTGATTGTTTTCTTTGCAAATCATTTTTTTAATTTTAGGGGCTTAACATCAATTACCTTCAAATTGCAAGCCACTCCAGTTCATTTTAAAACTAATTTGATTTAGCAAATGTCAATGTATCTGCAGCTTGTCGTTCGAATACCTGTCGCACAAAGCAAGTGCAACTGGATCCCGACTTGAGATGTTAACTGAGGTGCATTATCAGGATGACTAACACCATCTGTGAGGTTGGGGGTCAGTTTGTTGTTGTCTTCAAGGAGAAGACACTGAAAATTTACATAAAGAAGTCATGAGTGTAAGGCTGTGATTTGTTCTCAATTCATGGGTAATTCATCCAAATACTCAGAGAAGTAGAAATAAAATCTAATAGCCCAAAACTCAAATTATTTCTCCTCCAGGACAAAGAGGTCTCCTCGTGATGTCAAATCATGATTGTAGAACACAAGGACAGTGAAAAAGAAACAGTCAGTGATCATCCTTTACATTGGCTCTTAGAACTCAAAGACATGTTTTAAAAGCCCAGGCCATTGATTTCTAAGAACCGAGACTGATGGAACATAATACCTGGCTAAAATTTTCTAGCCAAAAGTTCAGATTGATTGACCTACGATATGTCATACCCTGTTCTGGTAAATGGGACTCCATGGAGAGCTACACACTATCAGCCACAATACCAGCTTAATGGAGAGGCTGTCTTCCAGATAAAAAGTAACTGGGAAAAAGAAGAAATAAAGGTCTAGAAAAGTGAAAAGCTGAAAAGAGACCCATTGAGAATGGGTCCTCATGGGATGGCGTACATGTATGTGCAAACCCACATAATTCACACACACTCCTCACCTTGTAGCCTTCCCTCAGAGAGTTCCACTGCAATATTCAAACTTTTTCTGCCTCAGGATCTTGGACAAGGCAGAAGGAGCAAGCAGGGACTCTGTGATGGCAGGTTGGCATATGTAAATCAGATCATCCTCTTTGCCAAGGCCACGGCTCCATGCAATTTTCACCAAAATGCTCCATGCCCTTGTCATCACAATGCTTCACACACTTGTCATCAAAATGCTGCATGACCCTTGTCATCACAATGCTCCATGACCACTGTCATCACAATGCTCCATGCCCCTTGTCATCACAATGCTCCATGACATTGTCATCACAATGCTTCAGGCCCCTTCTGATCACAATGATCCATGACACTTGTCATCACAACGTTCCATGACGCTTGTCATCACAATGCTCCATGCCCTTGTCATCACAATGCTCCATGCCCTTGTCATCACAATCATCCATGCCCTTGTCATCACGATGCTCGATGACCCTTCCCATCACCATGCTCCATGCCCCTTTTCATCACCATGCTCCATGTCATTGTCATCACAATGCTCCATGACACTTGTCATCACAAGGCTCCCTGCCCTTGGGATCACAATGCTCCATGACTTTTGTCATGAAAATGCTCCATGCCCTTGTCATCACAATGCTCCATGACGCTTGTCATCACAATGCTCCATAATACATGTCATCACAATGAGCCATGACACTTGTCATCACAAGGCTCCATAATACATGTCATCACAATGAGCCATGACACTTGTCATCACACTTCTCCATGACCCTTGTCATCAAAATGCTCCATGACCCTTGTCATCACAATGCTCCATGACCGTTGTCATTACAATGTTCCATGACACTTGTCATCAAAATGCTCCATGCCTTTTTCATCACAATGCTCCATCCCCTTTTCATGACAATGCTCTATTCCCCTTGTCATCACAATGCTCCATGCCCTTGTCATCACCATTCTCCATGTCCTTGTCATCACAATGCTCCATGACACTTGTCATCAAAATGCTCCATTACCTTTTTCACAACAAGACTCCATGCCCTTATCATCACAATGCTCCATGGCGCTTATCACCACAATGCTCCATGCCCTTTTCATCACAATGCTTCATGACCCTTTTGATCAGAATGCTCCATAACCCCTGTCATCACAATGCTCCATTACCTTTTTCACAACAAGGCTCCATGCCCTTGTCATCACAATGCTCCATGACACTTGTCATCACAATGCTCCATGCCCTTTTCATTACAATGCTCCATGATCCTTCTCATCACAATGCTCCATGACCCTTGTCATCACAATGCTCCATGGCCTTTCTCATCACAAGGCTCCATGACCCTTCTCATCTCAATGCTCCATGACGCATGTCATCACAATGATCCAAGCCCCATTTTAACACAATGTTCAATGACGCTTGTCATCACAATGCTCCATGCCCTTGTCATCACCATGCTCCATGCCCCTTGTCATCACAATGCTGCATGACACTTCTCATCTCAATGCTCCATGACCCCTGTCATCACAAAATTCCATGCCCTATGTCATCACAATGCTCCATGCCACTTGTCATCACAATGCTCCATGGCCCTTATCATCACAATGCTCCATGCCCTTGCCATCACAATGCTCTATGACCCTTGTCATCACCATGCTCCATGCCCTTGCCATCACAATGCTCTATGACCCTTGTCATCACCATGATCCATGTCCTTGTCATCACAATGCTCCATGACGCTTTTCATCACAATGCTCCCGGCCCTTGGCATCACAATGCTCCATGACTTTTGTCATGCCAATGCTCCATGCCCTTGACAACACAATGCGCCATGACGCTTGTCATCACAATGCTCCATGACCCTTGTCATCACAAAGCTCCAGGACCCTTCTCATCACAATGCTCCATGACCATTCTCATCACAATGCTACATGCCCCTTATCATCACAATGCTCCATGACACTTGTCATCACAATACTCCATAACCCCTGTCATCAAAATGCTCCATGACCTTTTTCATTACAATGCTCCATGCCCTTGTCATCACAATGCTCCATGGCCCTTATCATCACAATGCTCCATGCCCTTGTCATCACAATGCTCCATTATCTTTGTCATCAGCAAGCTCCATGTCCTTGTCATCACAATGCTCCATGACCCTTGTCATAACAATGCTCCCTGCCCTTGGCAACACAATGCTCCATGACTTTTGTCATGATAATGCTCCTTGCCCTTGTCTTCACAATGCTCCATGATGCTTGTCATCACAATGCTGCATGATCCTTGTCATCACAATGCTGCATGATCCTTGTCATCACAATGAGCCATGACACTTTTCCTCACAGTTATCCATGATCCTTGTCAACACAATGCTCCATGACCCTTGTCATCACAATGCTCCATGACCCTAGTCACTACAAAGCTCCATGACCCTTGTCATCACAATGCTCCATGCACTTTTCATCAAAATGCTCCATGACCCTTGTCATCACAATTCTCCATGCCCTTTTCATCACAATGCTCCATCATCCTTTTGATCTCAATGCTCCATAAACCCTGTCAACACAATGCTCCATTACCTTTTTCATAACAATGCTCCATGCCCTTATCATCACAATGCTACATGGCCCTTATCATTACAATGCTTCATGCCCTTGTCATCACAATGCTCCATGACCCTTGTCATCACCATGGTCCATGCCATTGTCATCAAAATGCTCCATGGCCCTTCTCATCACAATGCTCCGTGACCCTTGTCTTCACAATGCTCCGTGACACTTGTCATCACAATGCTCCATGACCTTTTTCATCACAATGCTCCATGCCCTTTTCATCACAATGCTCCATGACCCTTGTCATCACAATGCTCCATGACCTTTTTCATCACAATGCTCCATGCCCTTTTCATCACAATGCTCCATGACCCTTGTCATCACAATACTCCATGACTCTTGTCATCACAATGATCCATGACTCTTGTCATTACAAGGCTCCATGACCCTTGTCATCACAAGGCTTCACAACCCTTGTCATCACAATGCTCCATGACCCTTGTCATCACAGTGCTACATGACCACTGTCTCCACAATGCTCCATGCCCTTTCCATCACAATGGTCCATGACCCTTGTCATAAAAATGTTCCATGATCCTTGTCATAAAAATATTCCATGATCCTTGTCATCACAATGCTCCATGAGAATTGTCATCACAATGCTCCATTCCCTTTTCATCACAATGCTCCAAGACCCTTGTCATCGCAATGCTCCATGACCCTTGTCATCGCAATGTTCCATGACACCTGTCATCACAATGCTCCAGGACCCTTGTCATCACAAAGCTCCATGGCCCTTGTCATCACAATGCTCCATGACACTTGTCATCAAAATGCTCCATGGCCTTGTCATCACCATGCTCCATGCCCCTTTTCATCACAATGCTACATGCCCCTTTTCACCACAATGCTGCATGACACTTCTCATCTCAATGCTCCATGACCCCTGTCATCACAATACTCCATGCCCTATGTCATCACAATGCTCCATGCCCTTGTCATCACAATGCTCAATGGCCCTTATCATCACAATGCTCCAGGCCCTTGTCATCACAATGCTCTATGACTCTTGTCATCACCATGTTCCATGTCCTTGTCATCACAATGCTCCATGATGCTTTTCATCACAACACTCCCTGCCCTTGGCATCACAATGCTCCATGACACTTCTCATCTCAGTGCTTCATGACCCCTGTCATCACACTGCTCCATGCCCCATGGCATCACAATGCTCCATAACCCCTGTCATCAAAATGCTCCATGAACTTTTTCATCACAATGCTCCATGATGCTTTTCATTACAATGCTCCCTGCCCTTGGCATCACAATGCTCCATGACTTTTGTCATGCCAATGCTCCATGCCCTTCACATCACAATGAGCCATGACGCTTGTCATCACAAAGCTCCATGACCCGTCATCACAATGCTCCAGGACCCTTGTCATCACAATGCTCCAGGACCCTTGTCATCACAATGCTCCATGACCCTTGTCATCACAACGCTCCAGGACCCTTGTCATCACAATGCTCCATGACCCTTGTCATCACAATGCTCCATGACCCTTGTCATCACAACGCTCCATGACCCTTGTCATCACAATGCTCCATGACCCTTGTTCCTTCAGTCTTCATGCTCACCCTCCACAACTTAATGCCTCTTTAAACTTTGGCTCGAATGTTTAAATTTGCTTTCCTACCCACTAGCAACAAACTTCACCTTGATTGTAACTAGCAGTATGTGGTATAATTTGAACATATTATATATTAGCCTGCAAATTATATAAATATATGACATCCCTACATTAGGAAGGATATCATGGTAACTAAGTTTTTTGAATATATTTTTAAGTACAACAGTTCTCACATTAGGCAGTAATTTCTGTGTTCATTTGTCTGTCTCCCTCACTAGACTTTGAGTGTTTTAAGTGTGAAGACCACCTTGTTGAGAAAGTTGTGCAATGCCTGACACATCATTGAATTAATATTTGATGAATTAGTGAACCAATAAATGTACATACGTCCAGGGACAATGTAGCTGAAAGCGGAGATTCTGAGGCCAGACTACCTGGATTCTAATCCCAGCTCCATCCTTACGAGCTGTGTGACCTTGCACAAATTTTTAATCTATCTCTTGAATTTTCAGATTCCTCATCTATAAACGTTGCAATAAGACTATATACTTCATAGAATGTATATCACAGCACCTGACACAAAGTAAGTGTTATCAAACACAAGTCCATGTGCCGGACGCACAGTGAGGCCAAACAATACCATAACGTCAGAGTTTGGAGCAGAGAAAGGTTTATTGCAGGGCCATGCAAGGAGACAGGTGACTCATGCATTAAAAACCCTGAACTCCCCAAAAGCTTTCAGCAAGCCCTTTATAGGAAAGGTGAGGGAGTGGCATGATTAGTTGTTGCAGACTTCTTGGTGTCAGATTCTTTGTTCTTGGGGTCAGGTCATGGTCAGGTCACCATGTTCCTGTAAACCTCCACCAAAATAAACATTATTCTTTCTTCTGACAAGAAAGGACAAGGTCCCAAGGCTCAACTCTCCCCCTCCGAGGTCCAGGCCTGGCTAAGAGGAGGGGTCCCTGCACAGGCCGGTTACCCTCCCGGGGAGCATTCATCCAGCACCCAGTCTGGGTCCTCCCACCAGTGCCCAGCCCCGGCTGAGGAGGCAGATGTCAGCTGGTGGCACCCTCAGGGCCAGACCCTGCCCAGCCATCATCACTGAGGAAGCCAGGCTCCCAGGACCCAGCTGGCCCTCAGGCTTTTCTTTTTTTTTTTTTTTTTTAAATATTTATGTATTTATTTAGGCTGCGCTGGGTCTTAGTTGCGGCACGCAGGATCCTCGTTGTGGCACGCGGACTCAGCTGCGGCATGCATGAGGGATCTAGCTCCCCGATCAGGGATTGAACCCAGGCCCCCTGCACTGGGAGCACAGAGTCTTACCCACTGGACCACCAGGGAAGTCCCTCAGGCTTTTCATTTAAACTGGAAAGAATCATTTGCTTAGGATCAATAGGAATATGTGTAGCAAATACCAGTAAGGTTAACTCCCAGCTCACAACTGCCCCTCTTTGGGAATAGCGCCAACCACAGAGGTGGACCCAAAGTAATAATGTGCAATGTCCTTGCAACTTAGCCCTGACCTCTGGCCCCCTCCTAGGGGTAGACAACTGATCCCAGCTGGACCAATTTTTGAAACTTGAACAGAGAGACTGAAGCTGGTTGAAGCTGTTACCTTAGTGGCAGTGTCCATATATTCCAGTTGCTGAAGCCTCCACGGACTGTGACCCATGGAGATGCCACCACCATTAGGTCGCAGAGGTGGGGATGTGGGAGAGGTTCGCTGCTGCTCTCTGGCCTGCTGCTTCCAGGCCTGGGCCTGGCCAGTGGGCGGCCGTGGAGAGGGCTCTAGAGCTCTGCGGGACACAGCCCTCAGCCTGTCCCCGGGCCTCCCATTTCACCCGCCAGGCCCGAAGCCAGAGGCCCTGGAGGGCCCGAGGGAGAAGGACGCGATCCGCCTCTCACCGCACCCTCTGCCTGGAGGACCACTGCGAGGCTGACTGCCGGCCGCGCTCGGGGTCTCGCGATAACTGTCTGGCTCTAACATCCGCGCTCGCACGGCCCCTATCACATAAGTACTCAATAAATATATTTCTATTGTTACTGCAATTCACAATGTCTGGTCACCATAGCTACCAAAAGATTCCAAGCATTTAGCTGGTTTAATCCCCAACTTTAGTCAAGAAAACCCCATTTTGCAAGCCTTCATTTCACAAGCTGAGACATGATTTAATGGGCTTACAGAACGTTGGAAGAGCTCCAGGCACAGGTGGTGGGGAGCTGCTGTTTTCCGTCTCTGCTGAGGACCAGGTGAGAGTCGTAAAGAGCCACATGAGTGATTTGGGTGGAAAGTACTAGGAATAGCTTCTTAATAATGTGTGAGAGTGTGAAACCCTAGCCTGAAACCTCAGGGGAATCCATGGACTCCTTCTCTCTTGAGATTCTTTAAAAATGGGATACTTAATCGGCTCTAAATTGGATAAACACCAGGAAGGCATCTCACATTAAAAGAACAACATTTGCATGGGTCAGTCAAGTCTGAGTTGCACTGCTGTTGACCTAGTTCCTGCAAAGTACCATTACCTGGAGACACATATAAAAAGGAAGAGAGTATGGGAAGCAGATTCCTCTACTTAGTGAGATTGCAATGAAAACAGTTTAATATGCTCTAAATCCTTATTCAAAATAACTTTAAATCTCATTAAGAAACGATTTCTGAAGGATCTGAATGAATGGTGCCTGGTATAAGTACTTCATTGAGAGCAGGCAGTGTTGAAGGCCGTGTTTGAGGCAAACCCAGGTAAGTACCTAATACCCTATTACGTACAGACCATGCCATATGCAATTTCCAGTTTAAGATGACAAAAACAAGAGGGGAAAAGGCACTTCCATGCCACTCTCTTGGTGGGGGAAGTGTCAGAGAAACCTCTGTGAGTGGAGAGACCCAAATTACACACCTATTATTCTTTTCACGTGCGAGAGTGCTTTGCATATTTCCTGTGGGAAGAAAATATTCTGATTTTAGTGAAGAGGTGGATGCAGTCTCCTGCCCTTCTTGGTTGCTCAGAGGAAGAAACCAAAGAGAAAGGAGATTTCTAGGGTAAAGAAAAAAGCTAGCAGAGACTTTGATCCTGAGCAACCTGAAGCTTGAGTTAGGGCTGAAAGAGGAGTATGTATAGGTGACTGAGGAAGCAGGCTTGTTTGCAGTTTTATAGCCATATAAGGGGATTAGACAGAAGGCAGGAATGGCGATATGTGATGAAGACACTTACATGGAATTTAACAGTTTATTCTCTTCCAAATTACGGAACATTAGGTTTAAATGTTTCCATATAAATATTAAATTATATGTATATAGCAGGATCGCAAATTTGCACATTACCACTCAGTTTTTTAAGAAAAATGTAGCTTCTTTATTTCCTATAACTATTCTTCCTCCAAGCTCATACCCCATTGAGGAGTAGGGGCACAAACAAACTTGCCAATTAACAATATATCAGTTTCTTCCCTTTTAAACAGTGTCTTTGGGTCATTCCTTTTTTAAAAGAGAGAGAATTTTGTTTATCTCCTCTCCCTAAAATGGCCTGTGGTGATGGGAAAGAAGGCCTATGGCTGACACGGTCATCCTTACGCCTTGCAGGTAGCTGGTCTGGCCCGACGCTGACCTGGCATCTGCAGGGGACAACTGGTCCCTTGTGGCCTTTTGGGACACTGTGCAATCATTGCCTGCAAGAGTCCACATACACCAGACTGCAGGGAGCTGGAGGCTCTGCCTCAGACCATGATCAAACCCAAGGCCAAGATGCTATGGCTCCCAAGCCAAAGCCAGCTTCTCCTTGGCCTGCAGAGGCTTGCAGCCTCTCGGGAGCTATAGATGAGGAAAGGGCCCAGTGTTCTCAGGCTCCCCGTTCCCAGCAGCATATTTCTAGCACAACCTGTTCTACT
The DNA here is from genome assembly GCF_949774975.1 of Lagenorhynchus albirostris. Classification (NCBI taxonomy): domain Eukaryota; kingdom Metazoa; phylum Chordata; class Mammalia; order Artiodactyla; family Delphinidae; genus Lagenorhynchus; species Lagenorhynchus albirostris. Next base: position 51,740,196 of record NC_083096.1, on the reverse strand, counting down.
CCCCAAGCTTCCACCTTGTAAAGGAGGAACAGAGTATTTTCTTCTTACAGCTGCATTTGCTTTGTTTCACCACAACTGGTTTTAACCCCTAAAGCTCTAAAACAGTCATGACCTTTAGCAAACTCACCACCATCACGACCACTAAGAAAAGCTGATAAACAACTAAGAACTCTGAGAGACCCCAGTTCATCATACCCTTACTAGGCCCAACTGAGGGCTCTTTCCCGAGCCCTCAGGAAATGAACAACACGACTTGTTTTAACCAACCATGCTCCACGTTAATGGATGCATTCTGACTTTGCCAGAGTACAAGCTTCCAATCATGCATTAGCATAAGTACCATGGCCTCCTCCCTTTCTAGTGCATAAAACCCTCTGATTTTCCCCTCATAAAATGTGTCCACTGCTGCACATATTACTTCCTGTGCCTGGGAAGTAACTAATCTCAGTACCTGCTTTGCTGACACTGTAGTCACTCGTTTTCCATGAATAATCCCAACAGGAGGCAGAAGTGAGGACACAGGCATCCGATGTCTTTACCTTCCTCTTTGGTCCTCACTCTCCTCCTCTAAAGTGCTTCTTTTTATGGGGTAGGACTTCCCCTATGTCATTTTTCCTGGGGGCACTAAGCCACATGACCTAACATTGGTGGCAGGTGGGATTCAGGGAGAGAAACTGGCTTAGTCATAAGAACACCTATTGAGAAGTAATTTTAAATTATTCTTCCCATTACACACCTGTATCAAGAAAGAAAAATCTCATACAGATGACCAACAGGCACATGAAAAGATGCTCAACATTGCTAATTATTAGAGAAATGCAAATCAAAACTACAATGAGGTACCACCTCACACTGGTCAGAATGCTCAACATTAAAATGTCTACAAATAACAAATGCTGGAGAGGGTGTGGAGAAAAAGGAACCCTGCTACACTGTTGGTGAGAATGTAAATTGGTACAGCCACTATGGAGAACAGCACGGAGGTTCCTCAAAAAACTAAAAATAGAGTTGTGATTCCTGCAATCCTACTCCTGGGCATATATCCAGAGAAAACCATAATTTGAAAAGTTAAATGCACTCCAATATTCAGAGCAGCACTATTTACAATAGTCAAGACATAGAAGCAACCTACATGTCCATCAACAGATGAACGGATAAAGAAGATGTGGTACATATATACAATGGAATACTACTCAGCCATAAAAAAGAATTAAGTAATGCCATTTGCAGCAACATGGATGGACCTAGAGGTTACCATACTATGTGAAATAATTCAGAAAGACAAATACCATATATCACGTATACGTGGAATCTAAAATATGACGCAAATGAACTTATTTACGAAACAGAAACAGACTCACAGACACAGAAAACAGACTTGTGGTTGCCAAGGCGGAGGGGGAGTGGGGGAGGCATGGGTTGGGAATTTGGGATTAGCAGATGCAAACTATTATATACAGAATGGATAAACAACAAGGTCCTACTGTATAGCACAGGGAACTATATTCAATAGCCTGTGATAAACCACAATGGGAGAGAATATTAAAAAAGAATGTGTATATGTATAACTGAATCACTTTGCTGTGCAATAGGAATTAATCAACTATACTTCAAAAATATAATTTTTAAAAAAAAGAATGAAAAATCCACAGTTTAATATCATAGGCAACAAGATAAGGCAATTTTACTTATTAGATTATATACTAATAATTTTTTTAAAACACACACATAAAATGCTTAGCATGTACTAGGTACTTTTTTAAGAGCTTGACTCCTTTAATTCTTGCACTGTCCCTATATGGTAGGTACTATTGTAATTATCATCCTCATTTTATAGATGAGGGAACTAAAGCACAGGACAGTTAGATAACCCTGTCCAAGACTACAAGATGAACTGTGGATGAGCCAGGATTCAAGTCTAAACAATTTGGTGCCTATGAAACTCACAAACTACTGACATGGTACCGCCACTGGGTGTCAGCATACCAAACTGAAGGGGCTGCAGTCTTTTTTAGGGAAAAAGGGAACAGCACTTACTGAGGGCCTTCTAGATGCAAAACACTGGTGCACACATTTCCCAATTTAATCTGAGAGATGAATAAACTTTTTAGAGAACAGAATATGCAATATTTAGTTAACAGAGTAACCAATTTGCATCAGAGGAGTTTTTGTCCATATTTTTTTAACTGAAAAAATAGCGGTAGACTTAGAAGTTAAGAGGATCATTCCCTAGATTCTTCATTAACAAAGGGCTTTTACCAGCTGTTCGCACCTATCACACAATGAAACCATTATTAGAAAGACTTCAGGGAAGAGACCACTCAGTGTGCTCTCTCCCTCTGCAAAAACCAGCCAGAGACAAGCATCTGCTATAAAATTATGTGGTTTAATCGCTATCAACATCAGAACCATATTACGTTAAAGTACAAAACCTGTATGTACAATTACACATACAAAGAATGTTCTTTGTGAGGAACAATTTTCAGCAAATCTGACAAACAGCAAGAGTTACTCCTATTGTGGGTTTGAAAGGAGAAATGGAAATTTCCAAGATGTCCCCCTCCTCCCTCCGGCTCCTCTGACCCTCCGAACATCCATTTGCAAAGGCCCAAGGCAGGAAGGGAGGTATTAACAAACTTGGGCACTCATTCCTCCTCTCTTATGGAAGGAGTGAATTTTTAGGGAACATTTTCCATCCTTTATTACACTGATGTTCCATCCATCTGCATCATTAGGTTCAGTAGTTACCATGACAATATGATGCCTACAGCAATCTAACTTGATAGCCAGATGCCAGAATGTGGAAAAATAGGACCAGCTAAGAAAGTGAGAGAAATATAATTAATCTGAACCACATAAAAAATGTGCACAAAACTAAAACCAAGAGGGAAACTGCCAAAATGTCACCCAAGAGGGAATGATGACGGGAAACAATGATAAGTTTCCGAGATTCAAAACTCTTTTGCTAACTAGAGCCATGAATTGGTCTGTAACTAAGGCTGAGGAAGAAGTCAAAGTTAGTCTAGGGCTTCCCTGGTGGCGCAGTGGTTGACAGTCCGCCTGCCGATGCAGGGGACACGGGTTCGTGTCCCGGTCCGGGAAGATCCCACATGCCGTGGAGCGGCTGGGCCCGTGAGCCATGGCCGCTGAGCCTGCGCGTCCGGAGCCTGTGCAAGTTAGTCTAGAATATTGCCCTGAGTGCCTCTCCCCCAGTCATTTCCTGCTGCTGAGCCCAGTGGTGTCATCACTGATTCCAGCAGTGGGATTCTTAGGCCCTGAATCTCCCGAGGATCTCAAGCGACATTCTAAGTGCTGCCGCCACAGCATTCTGCTCACCTCCAGTCTGCTGTTATGCCCAGTTTTTCCATCCAATGAAGCCATCTGCACCATCATTCTGAAGCTAATCTTAAGACACTGAACTGAGCTATGTCCTGGGAGACCCTGTCCCCTTGCGTTCTCTATGTCCCATGGAGGCAACAGGCTAGCACAACCCTCTTGGGGGCCCTGATGTGGCAGAGGGGCTGGGAGATTAAGAAATGAGAACAACATAAAAGTTGTGCTTCAGGGAGACCAGCCTGGGATGGGTGGTCCTTCTCGTCACTGCTGGGTTGGATAGCGGCGCTGAGCTAGGCGATTTGGCCGGTTCAGGCTGGTAGCCATGGAGAGCTGGAAAACAACAAGCGTGGCACTAGATTATAGCCCCAAGCATGACTCCGACCAGGGCTGACTGGCTGGATTGAGCTTGGGCATCCTGAGGGTCTAGAAACCCTTCTGCTGTATTTGGCTTCCCATGGTGGTGTTCTCAGTATTTGCTTTCACCCAACACCTTCACCTCTTAAATAAGGAGAAAGAAATTCAACTTTATATAGAAGGGAGGCCAGTAATGCATCAGAACAAGCAGTCTGCCTCAGATCATGCAGAAGCAAGGAGTTTAGCTTCAATTAAACTTTGCAATGATCCCCTCGCCCCCAGGACACAGCCCTGGTGCAACCACACCATTGACACCAACACCAATTGTCTCTCCTGAGTCTCAAGACTTACGAAAGGTCAAGTGAAATATTAATAATAGTGACATTGACTGAGCATTTTCTGAGTGCCAGGCCCTTCACATACATGCTCCGGTTTAATCCTCACAACTACCCGCTGAGGTAGCTACTACTAACCCCATTTTACAGATGCAGAAACTGAGGCTTAGAGAGGTTAGTCATTGCTCAAGAACTCAGGCACAGTAATTTGTTATAAGTAAGATATAAACCTTGGTCTCCTTAATCCAGAACCCATGCTCCTAACCCCTCTCCCTCAGGGCCTCCTTACCTGGGGGACCTGGGATGGGTTGTAGAGAGGGACAGCCCCTTTCAAGGTGGGTGGGGGAAGCAGAACACCAGGGTTGAAGTAGAGCCCAGAGGAAACACCCTGTGATGGAAAATAATGGAAAATCCTCTTAGTCACCACTCCCCAGATTCCAGAACATCAAGGGCTTCCCTGAGCATCAACTTTGGTCAAGAGATGCAGATGTCATAGAGCTCAGGGAATCATGAACAAACAAACGGGGTTCAAGTGGGCACAGCCAACCCCTGGGTCAAGGGTGGCATTGCAGAGCCTTGGTGCTGCTGCATGAGAAGAAAAGGCCATAATAAATGTATTAATAGCATCATAAAAAGTAACCTCATATTCTTTGAAAGACCTGGAATACTACAAGAGTGCTGTAACCAGGCCACAAGAAATAAACATGTTTTCCTAGCAGTTGGCATGAAATCCATCCTGGTGTGGACAATTCATCAAGAGTTTATCACAGCCCTTGCCAAGGATACTGGTGAACTCTGGCTCCTACTGGGACAGGGACAGAGGCTGTTCTCTTTTTTTTTTTTTTTTTTTGGCCATGCCACATGGCATGCAGGATCTTAGTTTCCCAACCAGGGACTGAACCCACGACCCCTGCAGTGGAAGCACATAGTCTTAACCACTGGACCACCAGGGAAGTCCCAAGGCTGTTCTCTAGACATCACCTAAGGAAGCAGTTATGGGCTAACTCCTGTTCCCCGCAAACTTCATATGTTGAAGTCCTAACCCCAGCACCTCAGAATGTATTTGGAGACAGGGTCTTTACAGAGGTGATTAAGGGCTTCCCTGGTGGCGCAGTGTTTGAGAGTCCACCTGCTGATGCAGCGGACACGGGTTCATGCCCTGGTCCGGGAGGATCCCACATGCCGCGGAGCGGCTGGGCCCGTGAGCCATGGCTGCTGAGCCTGCGCGTCCGGAGCCTGTGCACTGCAGCGGGAGAGGCCACAGCTGTGAGAAGCCCGCGTACCGCAAAAAAAATAAATAATAATAAATAAATATTTAAAATAAATAAATAAAATTTTAAAAAGAGGTGATTAAAGGGGCTTCCCTGGTGGCGCGGTGGCTGAGAGTTCACCTGCCAATGCAGGGAACACGGGTTCGTGCCCCAGTCTGAGAAGATCTCACATGCCGTGGAGCGGCTGGGCCCGTGAGCCATGGCCGCTGAGCCTGCGTGTCTGGAGCCTCTGCTCCGCAGCGGGAGAGGCCACGGCGGTGAGAGGCCCACTTACCGCAAAAAAAAAAAAAAAAAAAGTTAAAGAGGTGATTAAGGTAACATGAAGCCATTAGAGTGGCCCTAACCCATTATGATTGGTGTTCTTATAAGAAGAGAAAATTTGGACATAGACACACACTGAGGTAAGACCATGTAAAGACTCAGGGAGAAGATGGCCAGCTGCAAGCCAAGGAGAGAAGCTGCGGGGGAAACCCACACGGCCAGCACCTTCATCTCAGATCTCCAGCCTCCAGAACCGGGAGGAAGTAAGTTTCTGGTGTTTAAATGGCACAGTCTCTGATACCTCGTTCTGGCAGCCCTAGCAAACTAATACAGAAGCTTTCTCCATATCCTCCACGAGTCAGGCCCTCACAGGGCGGCACCTGCAGCCCACGTGAAAGTTCAGTCCGCACAGAGGCGGCTGGTGGGCTGCTCACCTGAGGTCCCAACAAGCCTCCATTCCCCGTGCCCTTGGCTCTCCCCGCCCCGGACGCTGATCCTCGGGCTTCACTGCCACCTAGGAAGCAATGAGTCAGGGGTGTTCCCGCTGCTCGAGACAGAGGAGTCCCCACTCCCAGAAGGCACCCCCACGCCCCCGGGGAGTGCAGAGAGGACCACCGACAGCCCAGAGGACATGAGGTTGGCGGTACCTGTGTCCCTGGAGAAGGCGCCGGCGTCCGGCAGAGACTGGGGAGCTGGGGGCGGCGTCGGGGAGAGGCCTGGGCTGGGCCTGGGAGGAGCAGATGCTCGGGGGGCTTCCTGCTTAGTGCAGAAAGGAAGGTGTCGCTGACGGTAAATAAACCGGTGCTGCCTGCTTGTACTCCTGCAGGGCCCACATGGCGGCCAGATGCTGGCCTTCTCTCCCCCAAGTTCCATTTTCTTTATGCCGGTCCTCTGCTCTATGATCCAAGTTAACTCCTGGCCCTCGAAAGTTAAAATTCTTCATCCTGACTTCTAAGGCCTTTCATCATCTGCCTTTCTCCTCACTGGACCAATTTGTTTCCCACAATCTTCCATCACTAAACCTGTTTCACCTGGCCCAGGGTAGCGATGCCAGCTCCAGACCCTCCTAGGGCCCCTGGAAGGGGGAACTTCCGCGCCCTCCCTGCCCAGGTTACCTCAGAGTCAGGACTGTCAGATGCGTCCTCATCTCCAGAGGGGGGCGCGTCGCCGGTGGGCTTCGGGCGAAACCAGCTAAGCCAGCCAAACCCCAAGCCCTGGAGGGAGGAGGGCGAGTTCTGTAGCCTGCAGGGTTGCTTCTCCCTCTGAATGAGATTAGCCAGCCTCCCCCACCTGTGATGCTGGTGAGACAGGAGGGGCAGGGGCACCACCAAAGCCCAGATTCCCAGCTCTGCTCCGCCATCTGGGAACAGAAGAATCCCTCCACCTTTGTATTCTCCTTCGCGTCTCCGAGCTTTCCTCTCTGGGCGGTGTTTTCAGAAGACTTTTTCTTCTCTGCCTCATCGGAGGACTCCCCGTCATCCTCCTTGACTGATACAGTGGAACTCTCAGAAATATTTCGTGCTCTGGGAATCAGTGGCACCTGGGATTAAAGAAAACAGAAGTAGCATTTTTTTTTTTTTTTTTTTTTTTGCGGTACACGGGCCTCTCACTGTTGTGGCCTCTCCCGTTGCAGAGCACAGGCTCCGGACGCGCAGGCTCAGCGGCCATGGCTCACGGGCCCAGCCACTCCGCGGCATGTGGGATCTTCCCGGACCGGGGCACAAACCCATGTCCCCTGCATCGGCAGGCGGACTCTCAACCACTGCGCCACCAGGGAAGCCCAGAAGTAGCATTTTTATAGCACTTGACAGGTTGCAAAGGCACATTTACACATACTCCCTCACCTGACCTGCTCAGTAAAGCAGTGGGGAGAGCCCGTGCTCCGCAACAAGAGAAGCCACCGCTCGAAGCAACCAGAGAAAGCCCAAGTGCAGCAACGAAGACCCAACGCAGCCAAAAATAAATAAATTTATAAAAAAAAGAAAGGTTAAGCAACCTAAGGTCACATAACTAGTAAACGGCAGAGCAAGGATTTAAACTTAAGCAGTCTGACTCTCTTCTAGGAATTTCTCCTATTTGAATAAATTTGAGGAACAGACAAGGGCTTATATACTAGAATGTCCATCATTGTGTTTTACATAGGAGGGCAAGAGAAGGGAGGAGTAGTGAGAAAGAGTAGGAAAGAAAAGAGACACACCTGAAGTGTTTTAACAATAGGGGAAAGATGAATTAAAATCTGAGCTCCTTCCAGGGCCTACCAGGCCCTCCATGACCCAGTCTCTCTCTGCCTCTCTGGTCTTGCTTCTTAGCCCTCTCCCCTGTTGCTCCCCACTTTCTAGATACAGTGACTCCATGCTCTTCCTCGATTGCTCCAAGTCAGTCCCATTATAGGCCCTTTGCTCTCCCTATTCCCTCTGCCTGGAACACTTGTTCCCTGAATACTCACCCAGCTTCCGTCCACCCTCCATGCTGACCTCAGAGATGCCTTCCCTTCCACTCCGTGTAAGGTAACATCTCTCATGCACACAGTGGTTTATTTGCAGTCACCTCCACAGAACAGAAGCCCCAGGAGGGCAGGCTTTGTCTGCTTCCCTGGGTACCCCCAGCCCCTGTAACAGTGCCAGGTATGCTGTAGGAGCTCAGTATTTGTGAATGAATAAATGCATGAGTGATGGTATTTCCATACAATGGATTTTATCACACCAATATTAAAAATCCTATTTGGGAATGACATGGAAAATCTCAATTTTATCGTATTAAATAAATAGAAAATAAAGTTTCACCTACATATGTTCTTAACCATTTAAAAACACATGTGTGTATGTATACACATTTATAGACACACGTATATACACAGACAGGTCTCCCCCACTTTTTGAAAGTTGGCATTATGCCACTTCGCTTTTACCAAAGACCTACATTACTACCTGTTTTCCCTAACCAAAAAAGAGTCCAAAGAGGATTTTCACTTTTACAAAAAAAAGGCAGAAAGTGAAAAAAGCATTCAGCGTTTGTTTTGTAGGAGCCGTTATAGAGGCAGAGCGTACCCCAAGCAGCGAGAGTGGCCTGCCAAGCTCCTTCCCAGAAACTACGCTCAGCATCTCCGCATCAAGATGCCATAGCTTTGAGCTGTATCTGTGAGCACCTGTACTTCTTTTCGATTTATTTTGTGCGTTGTTGGCAAGATGTGTACTGAGGTAACTGCTTCTTCCCTTCATGCCATTGAGACGTACAAAAGGTTTCATGGAAAGGCTCTACATTCGGATAGCAGGAGAAACCCGTACATAGAAAAAATTTTAGAAGGAAATAACGAAAATATTTGACTATGGGCTTCTGAGTGATGTCTGTTTGACTCTTTATATGACACTTTTTCTGCATCTTTCAAGTTTTCTATAACAATAACGTACTAATTTTTCAGTTAGGAAAAAAAAAAAAGTAAAGTATAAAAGTGTTTTAAGCCTTGCAGCCCGGTTACGACTTGAGGAAGTTCGCCTCCAGCCAGGCACATTTGGGACCAGCAATGCCTGCTGTTGGAGGGAAGGGATTCATTCATTCAACAGCTGGCTGGATGATTACTTAGACGTGGTTCCCTCCAAGACTTGACGGCACACCTGGGCAGAAAAGATACAACTGCGGTAGGTCCTTCTTGGGAATAAAGGTAAAAATTAAAAGGTAAAAATTAAAAGGAAGAAAGAAATATCAAGAGTCTTCCATGGTGGGGCAGATCACAGCAAGTGTTCGGTGCAACAGTAAGAAGAGAGCAACAGAGGGAGCAGATGTGTGAGCTCAAAGCTACACCCAGCCCTGCCAGCCCTGCCCCCATGGATACAGGTTGGCAGGACTGAACATGAACCGGAACAAGCCTCCTCTCCACCTCGCAGGATCTGGTGTAGAAAGAAACAAGGTGAAACATGGAAGAGAGGGCTGGTGCAAGGCACAGGAAGGCATCTGTGAAACCATGGCAACTGAAGGAAACCCACAGCTCAGAGTGGGCACCGCATCTGCTGGGCTCTGTCCTCTCACCTGCGGTTTGGAAACAACCTTCTGCCCAACAGGATGCTGGAAGGTTTCTGGAGACACTGTGTTCTCTCCTATGGCACAAAACACAACAGAAATCGTGATGTGAAGTGGGGCCTTTCCTATCTATCCTGAGGAAGGGTAATGGGGACACAGTTGGCTTTCCTAACTGCAAAGCAGCCGGAGCTCTGAGCCCATAGCCCCAAGTGCATCGCAGTAAATGCAAAGTCCATTTGCACAAGCCTCTGAATTCCAGCCACCCCAGGACATGCTGCTCACCCAACCTTCACCCTGAACCAAGGTCATTCCTCAGGAACCCCGGAAATCAGGGCCACATCAAGCTGGATCGCAGGGATCCTCCCTGACCTTCCCCTCCATGTGAGTCTCCCATCTTGGACAGGACCTTGTCTTAGAAGCTCTAAGATCGGATCCTTCTGCATGGTTTCCCACACTTCCCTGGCATCACTCAGCAATGCTCACCCATACTCGGCCCCTGTTGTCCAAGGTCTGATGGGAGAAGACAGAAGCACGAGCCTCTGCCCACGGTCCCTGACACTGACGACTTCAGAAAGAGGACTTGGCCTAAACTACAGCTGCAGGCACAGGTGGCGTTTCCTTGCCTTCTCCAACTGAGATCCTAGAAACTACAGAATCCAAGGGGATGGCAGGAGTGGCTGCGGTTGGCTGTGCTATGCTTGTCCCAGTAGACACGTGGGCTGGACTGGGAGAGAGCCGTCTCCCTCAGAAGAACGTGAAGTACCAGGCCCTCAGTCGTGTGCACACCCACCACTCAGGGCTTTACCAGCTCCCACCCTACACCCTGCACTGGTCCCTGCACCTCCCTCTTCTGCTTGCTCCCCTAGGCACCTCGTCACCCAAGGTTCGCTGCCTCACTGGCAGGTCTTACCAGGGGGCGGGTGCATCTGCTGGGCTTCCTCCCAGGCCCTTCCTCCAGGAGTCCCTGTCACCGCCACGCTGCCACCAGTCCCTGGCAGATGGGCCTCAGGAACTGAGTAAAGAGGCACCGGGACCCCCGTCTGCCCGGAACCTCCTCCTGCTGGGTAGGAGCTGGGCTGGAGGGGAAAGGGCTGCTGTGGGCTGGGCTGGGCCGGGCCCATCGGCTCCAGTGTTGGCCACAGGGCTGAGCGGTCCCCAAGGGCTTCTGAGTTGCCTTGATGTCCAGAAAGATCCTGGTAGAAAGCGTCATCTAAGGACATAGGGCAAAGAGGAGGAAGTGAGACCTGTAACGTGGCACTTGTGTGGACTAATCACACCAGGAACAATCCCGCCCTTTGGAAAGCAGTGACAAGGACAGGCCACTTGGTGTGGCTGCCATCGATGTGATGACAAGTACAACACAGCAGTAATTGTAACACCTCTCACCGCTGATGACTCAGAGTTTACAAAACCATTTCCCTCACTACCTTGTATGATCTCTGAGCCTTAAGCCAGCGGGTTGGGAGGGCAGAAATTACCATCTCATTTAACTCCACAATTTTTTGCATTTGGATAAACGTTCTCTTTTAAGGATCTCCTAAGGGACTAGGTACTTGAAACTTAGAACGTTGCCAGTTAAAACCCAAATCAGACTACAGAAATGATGGCTTTGCTTTAAAGAAGCAGAACCTTGGCCCAGGAAGGGACCTTGGTGGTATTCATTCTGGCTCTGCCGTGTTGCTGAAGAGACAGACCAAGGTGTGGACGGGGACAATGGCTGCCCCAAGGTTATGGAACTGGTGTGGTCATCTGACCCACCTGCTCCATTGGGTGACAGGAGATACAGCTGCTTCCCAGCGGAAGTGGCCACTCAGAAACACCCAGCCTGCTCTCTTGCAGCCCTTCACCCTCCCAGATTCTGGGACACAGCAGCAAAGCTGGGAAACAGAAACCAAGGCCTGCCCTTCCTTGCTGCCCCCTCGCTTATCCCTGAAGGAAGCGAAAAAGGCTGGGAAACAGCCGGAAGTAAAAAGATGAGGCCCCGTCCTGACCTCACCAGGGAGTGCTGTTTGGGGAAAGGGCACAGAATTAACTGGGGTAACAACGTCTGCCCAACCCAACACTCAGAGGCATCCTGAAGGGAGAGGAGGGGTCTGTTGAAAACACTTTGAAACCTATTTCATGCGTGCGGCAACTGATGCTCAAACACCGTTCCTATGCGCTTCCTATGTCCCCACCGCTAACATGAAATACAGATAACCCACCACCTCAAAGAATGTATTCAGCTAGGGAGACAGTACTGACACAAGTGAAGCAATTAGATAACAACACAACATAACAAGATTAAAACCTGAATGTGAAGCAAAACCTCTAATAATGCAGAAACAGAAGTGTCAGGGACGGGGGCTTCCCTGGAGGCACAGTGGTTGAGAATCTGCCTGCCAATGCAGGGGACACGGGTTCAAGCCCTGGTCTGGGAAGATCCCACGTGCCGCGGAGCAGCTAAGCCCGTGTGCCACAACTACAGAGCCCACGTGCCACAACTACTGAAGCCCACGCACAACAACAAAGACCCAACGCAGTCAAAAATAAATCAATTAATTAATTTAAAAAAGGAAAAAGAAAGTGTCAGGGATGCCTGTGGTCAGCAGAGCTGTGTGGAGAGGGGGGGCCCAGACCACTGAGTCAGATCGACACAGGCAAGGAAGGCACTCCAGGAAGGGAAGGGGGAGAGTCTTTTAGGTTGCGTTATCTCGTCTAATCAGATCCTGAGAGTCAGCTATTACACATTCAGTTCATTGGTTTGGGTACCTGTTGTTTTTCTGGCTCCCAAAATATCCGAGTGAGCAGAGCAAGGATCCCCAATGTCTCCTGCTACCTTTTGCTATTAAGATAAAGTAAACACCTCTTAAGCAACACAAAGAAAAACAAAAACACTGAACCACGGTTTAAAATTAAGTCAGAAAAGAAACTTCAGGAGTGATAAGGTAAGGGAGTCGCAGGTGAATGCAGGGGCTGGAGGGGGAGAGGGAGGGGGAAGGGCAGCCTCAGCCCTTCCTACCTCCCAGCTCTGCCCAGAGCAGTCAGGGACCAGGGCAGCATCCTCTCCCAGGGGAAGGGGCAAGAGGAGGGAATGAAACCGTGGGCCCCAGAGCCCACAGCACATGTAGGAAGCAAGGGCCGTGTGTGCCTAAAAAAATCCCCCTGCCCTTTCTCAGCGACAGAGGGAGAGACAACATGGAGGAGGCCCTGTTCCAATTACTGTATAACAGTTACTACCTGCCGCTTTTGCAATTGTCAGAACAAAAAAAGGAAAGGCCCGGAAGTCTTTTAAGCAATTGCCCTACATTACATGAAAGTGACAAGGGCCACTGCGAGCCATTGTTCCTCACAGAGAGATGGAAGCTTTGATGGTCAGAAAATGTATTTTCTGGGACCACAGAGAAGGGTGGCTGGGTGCTTTGGAAGAGGGCCCCACTGTCTCCCACCAAACACAGGAAAATGTTTCCACCCGGGCGCAGCGGGGAAGCTGAGTGCCACCCCTTTCCCAATCAGGCTGTGCCTCATGGGTGACAGGAGACCCCCAGAGCCCTCCATGCCTACCTACTCTGGGTCTAGGGCAGACAAGAGGGAAACAGAGGCCCACCCCACTGACCTGCCCCCCACTTACCTGCAGCTCCTTGTGATGCCCCCGAAGGTGTACCAGCCAGTCCGGCTCCAGGTCCCTGTCTCCTCGGTGACGGCGGTGGCGTTCTAAAACCAGAGGATCTGACAGCTTCAGTCTCTCTGCAAGCTGTGCCAGGTTTCCAGACGGTAAGAGAGGGAAAAGGAGAGAGAGAAGTGAGTGAAATGGACAGACACGGGGAGAGGCAGTAAGAAGAAAGAAGGGAGCCTTGACTCGTAAACCAGATTACAAAGAATTGCCAAACAGCAAATTCAGCAGATATCTTCCCCGAATTGCAACATAAACCAACAGTTAACCCCTCCTGTTGCTAGACACTAAATAAACTAGCAACAGGGGAGGAGGAGAGCAACAGGGAAGAAACTGTCACTCTGCTTTATGTCTCTGCAAGGCTGCCCTCAGGAGCAGCGCTTCTCAAGCTTCAAGCCCGGTAGGAACCACCTGGGACCTTTGCTAAAATGCTGGTTCTGATCCCAGAAATCTGCGGGACCTGAGATCCTGCATTTCTAACAAGCTCCCTACAAGGAGACGCCTGTGCTGCTGGTCGAGGGACTGCCTGTATCGTAAGGCTATTCCATCATTAAGTTCCCAGACTTCCCTACTCCTCCATTCTGGGTCCTGAGCTGCCTACAACCATCATCCTGTTGGCAGAAATTCGCCATGAAGGGGGCTCAGTCCCGCAGATTTTATTGATTACAGAATCCAACACTGGGCCTGATCTAAAGCGAAGAAAAAATTGATGGTAGGCTGCCTTTTTACTCTCAGCTAATGGATTTTTCTTCAATTAATTGGAACAATTATTTGCCTGATGGTTTTCTTTCTCAGGAACTAAAGGTTGATATGTTTTTGTTTTCTCTTTTTGAATGTATCTCCCATGTGATAAAATATTCCATGCATTTAAAAGCATTTTAATAAGGATCATTTCCTGTTTTAACCCCTAAAATATATTTTCTAAGCCCAGCTTTTATCATTAGAACAGTTCACCGTAACAGGCAGTTTTACTGGACCAAAAAAGCAGATGCAAGAATGAATGTCCTGCATAGCACATGCCTGGTTTTCAGTCCCCCAATTTCACTGCATCCCTCCCCGCCGCCATCCCCGCCCATAGCATCCTTCTTTGTGCAGTGTCAGGCCTCTGCTTATCACATCTGGACATGCATATGTGGTCAAAGACAGCCACGGGCTCCAATTTTACAGCATGTGCAAAGAAGATGAAATGGGGTGTCTGAGCCACTTTACAATAGCTTCCTCTGAACGCTGAAGATAACACACCTGCAGAGAACCCTCTGAGAAGCTCACCTTGATGAGTTCCACTAATAGCACAGGGTGACTGTTCTCTCCCTGGCTCAGGAGGGCTGTGCCAATGGCTTCGCAGTAATGCAAGGCCTGGGATGCAAGGCCGTAATCTGCCAGACGGGAAGCATAAAGGAGCTTATACACCTGTGAAGAGGAGCAGGGCCAGTGATGAGCCCATCCAGGCAGGGACAGAAGGAGAGAAGTGGAGATAAGACTTCTTGGAAGTCAGCTGACTGCCAACTTCCTCTAACTCTGGATCCAAATATTAAAGAGGGCCTTGTGCCATTTGGGGCGTTCTATCTGTGTATGGGCACAATTCCAAATCCAGCCTGCAGTTCCGTCCTCATAGAGGAAGGGCTGGAAGGCACATCAGCTGAATCTCCCTAGGCTCCGGTCAACATGGAAATGCACTGGACTCTTATCAGGCAGCCCACATCTCTGGGAAGCCTGGTGTATGTGGGGCACAGGACCAGGCACCAGGAGGACGGATAAAAGAAGAAAAAATGACTGAGGTGCAAGGGACTTCAAGCCCAAGGGAGTGTACAGACAGAGACAGGTAAGGGCTCAGAGAAGCATGAGTGACAGAACTAAATGGAGCTTGAGGGCTGGAAATCAGACAGACCCAAGTTCAAATCCCAACTCCATGCTGGGTGTGGCACATTGAGCTAGTTACCCCACCTCCTCTCTGTGCCTTGGTTTCCTCACTATAATATGGGGATGATAATACGATCTACCCCTTGGCTGTTGTAAAGATTCAGTGAGATAATCCATGTAAAGTCCTTAGAACAAATGGTACCCAAGAGATGTGAGCCAATAGCACGTAACTCCTTGGAACCTGTCTTGTTAAAGGGGGGTAATCATGCCCGGATTACCACAGGATTAGAAATCATACAGTCAAAGCACCATAACACAGTTCCAGGCGTGTAGAACTCATTCCCTAAAAACAGCTAATCTCACTGCTATCAGCCCAAAGACAGCTGAGAGGTGGGATGACTACAGAACAGAAAGAAAGAGACTGAAGACCTGCATGGACCCAAAGGAGCTGTTCAGGCAGGGCTCTGCTGGAGAAGGTGGGTCTTTGGTAAAACTCTTAAAGAAGATACTAACTGGGTCATTGCCCTATAGGCAGTAATTCATTCATTTCCAAGCCTTTGTTTTGTGTTTGGTGGTGGTGGTGTGCATGTGTGTGTGTGTTGCTGCCACCGAGTGCACTCTCAATACAGGCACAGAAGGAGTCATTATGGATTTAAGGGGACAACAGGGCATCCAGTAGAGAGGTTGAGAAGAGAGGTTAGAACCTGTGTGGACACCACCTGCACAGCTGCAGCCCTGGGGGGAAGAGAGGAGGATGGGGGCCAAGGACAAAGCAGGGAGGAATTTCCAGAGTTAAAAACAGAGTCATCCAGGGCTTCCCTGGTGGCGCAGTGGTTGAGAGTCCGCCTGCCGATGCAGGGGACGCGGGTTCGTGCCCCGGTCCGGGAAGATCCCACATGCCGCGGAGCGGCTGGGCCCGTGAGCCATGGCCGCTGAGCCTGCGCGTCTTGTGCTCCGCAACGGGAGAGGCCGCAACAATGAGGCCCGCGTACCGCAATAATAAAAAACAAAACAGAGTCATCCAAAAGAGATGGGAGCGGCAGGTCAGAGGAGAGGAGGAAGGGTGAAGAGCCCCCAGTCGGGTCTTCTTGCTCCCGCTCCCAGCAGGATGACCGTGGGACTGAGGAGAAGTGGAGCGATCTGGAGACAGAAGAACAGAAGGAGCTACAGACAGCGGGGGAGCCCCAGGGCTGCTGGCACGATTCTCATTGTCAGCAGTGAGGCAGGAGCCCCCAGCACAGAGGCTGCTGCAGCGTTTGCTCTCCTATCTTAAAATGCAAACCTTTAGGGGACCTAGAAAGACATCCTAACCCTTCCCACATTCCAGCTAATGAGGAAAAGTCCAGTGGATGACTTAGCCCAGCCACTACGTGCCAGAGAGCAAGGCGGAAAACCCGGCGGCCCACAGCCATGTGACGCAGCTAAGGTGGTGGCCTCGTGAGGGTTCAGTTACCTGGAAAGAAGGGATGAAGGATTTGGGGCGGCCCAGCATCTGACAGTACTCGAAGATTTCCGTCCTCTGGATAGCCTCAGTTGTTGCAAATTTCAAAAACTCTTGACTAAAAACCAGGAAATAAGAATAAAAGGGATTGAGGTGGGGACAGATTTAAATCCTAGTAGATGGCCAAACACCAGCTGCATCCATTCATGGTAGAGTCTCTGTCCTGGGCTGATCCTTGGGGCAGCTCCAAGAATGGAAAGAGAATCTGCACCTCCAGAGGCTCTGGGGGAAGGCGAGGGGGAGAGACTGGGGGGAGGGGGAGATCGCTGCCATCTTTACTGGAGGGTCACGTAAGGCAAGCTGCTCTCACACCCAGCTCAGTGGGGCACTGGGTCCTCCCCGTAAGCACGCTGAGAGCCAGCCTTAGTGCCCTGAGAACCCAGAGCGGGCGTCTGTGAGAGGCCACCATAGCCTGAGCAGAAGAGCAGAAAAGAGGGAGTGATGTGATGTTCGGAAGCACTGAAGAAAGAAGGCCCGGCAGAGAGAGGGTAGCACTGTGGAGCCCCAAATCAGAAGACGGTCCCTGTGCTGGAGGTTCATTCCAGTGAGGAAGCAGGCTGGGTGAACGTGATCTGAGGGGCCCTCAGAGTCCTCACGGGTCCCAAAACAGCTGCTGTGAGGTTTGAAATCATAATCACAGGGGCTATGCCTGGGGTCAGGACTGTATCTCCAGAAACATCCTCGTACAATATAAACATAGGAGGGGGACACATTAAACTGTTTCACTTACTGTCCCATTTGGCCCAGACAGGCCTCTTTGACAAGCCAACTAGGTGCTATCAGAGACCATGACCTTGACAGACAGGCTATGAGAGGATGCGTTTCTACAAAGAAAAGCCTAACAGTCTGGATTCCAAGTCCAACCTGACCCCACACTAGCTGTCATCTTAGACAAGTTACTTAACCTCTCTGTGCCTTGGTTTCCCTCCTCTATAAAGTGAAGATTAAAAGCGTACCTTCTTCACAGGGTAAATGTGTAATGATTAAAGGAAATAGTGCAAATAAAACGGCTGGCACAATGTAAGAGCTTAGGAAATCTTAACTATTACAGGGAAAGAGAAAGAGAGATCTAGAATGTGGAGGGCAGCTAGAGAGCAAGCCGGTCTTTTTGTCCGTTTATTCATTGTCTGGGGGATTATTAAGGTCCTTCTGTGTGAAAAGCCTAATACTACGGCCAGCAGGGAATAAGTGACAGGCGGGACTCTGAGTAGCTTGTGCCCCAAGTCAGTGTAGGGTGTGGTGGCTAGACAAACGTCTTCCACTTTCGGGTTTTGCCCAAGGCAGGCTCTGAGAACTGGTCCAGAGCTGCCTGACGCAGAGGCTCAAGCCGCCGCGCTCCCGCTAAGCATTTTCTGAAGAGTCACTCTCTGATCACGGGGCCAGGGCGCCACCGAGTGGCCATAGGGGTACAATGCAACCCACAGGCACCAGTTCACAGCTTCCCCGGAGCAGGGCCTGGACCTGAGGCCCCCTGGCGGTGTGATGCGGCACCCACCCGGCATCTCCTCCGCCAGAGCCTACCTGTGCGGAAAACCATCCCAGAGGAGGGGACCAGCAGTGGCCGAAATTCACACAAGACAATGGAAAATGGAGCCATGAAGCCCAGCAAGGGCTAAACCAATCCCCTGGAAGATGTCCTTCCCACTCCCTTTCCCCCAAAAGATCGCATACCTGTGGCTACTGCCCAGCAAGGCCAGGTGGTCTGTCTTCACGGTATAGGAACCGAAGGGCACGTGAGCCATGAGGTAGCAGAAGTGAGCTGCTTCCACCAGCCCCTTCCCAGCTGCAGGAGGAGAACAAGCCCCGGTCACGGAACACGCCCACGTGAGGACCCACCATCTGGGAGGGATGGGAGAGGGCTGGAGAGGGGCTTGGGGGTCGGAGCGGAGAGCCTCATGGGGATAAAGGAACGAGCTTTTCACACTACGAGTCACAGACCCCAAACCCCACTCCCTCTCCTACCGCATTTTTGGCCTCCGACATTATTTCACTTCTCTTCAGCCAGAATAAGGCACTATTTCACGTTCCCCCAATGGATTTTCAATGAGGACGTTTCTAAGCATTTTAGTCCTTCTGGAGAGGGAGAAATGGGTAGAAATGCCTACACCCGAGCAGAGAAGCTGGCCGTTGGGAGTAGCAGTTTTTAAACTAGGCTTCTTGGGGCACTAATGCCTCCCCTGCTGAAGTCAAACAATAGAAGACCTTTCCCAGTGATCATAAAAATTACATTCATTACCAAATTGTTCCCAGTTTTAAAACGTTCTCCCATACATTTTCCATTACCTCAACATTGAATTAATTCAAATAGATAAAGTAACTAGCACGGGGCCCGGCACCCAAGAAGGTCCGGCAAAAGTTAGTTCTCTTTCTACCCCGGTGCTGAACAACCTGCCATTTGACTGGGCACAACCTTACGCGTAGCTATTTTAGGTTTAGCAGAGCGGTATTTCACAAAGTGCCACAAAGCAATGATTTCTAGACGTTCTGGCCCTTGACCAAATCTGAGAACCACTTATCTGGAACATTTAACAGCCCCTAAGTGTTTATGAGGCCACATTCACAGAGAGGTGATAGAAATAAAGATTATACGATTACCCAGGGTAGTTCAGGCAAAAATAGAATTTCCTATCTGGTTGAGCTGGGTCACCACGGGACTAACAACAACAGTAGGCGAGATGCCCCCATGTGTTAACTCCATCTGCACGGGAATCTGACCCAGGCATAGGAATCACCTACTCAGGGGAGCCTCCTACAGTGGCAGACCCCAGAGTCTCAGGGGCCTGGCCTGCACTGGCTCGCAGCGGAAAACAGAAACAGAAAGGCAAGAAGGACACCTCTCTCCCTGGAGTTTCTGTCCCCAAAGCACTGAGGCTCCTGGGTCAAAGGAAAGCCTGAGGCATAGACTCGGGCCCAACACAGAACCTAAGAATCTAAGCACAGAGTGGTTAAAGCTGGCCTGGAAATAGAGGAGAGGAGGGGATGGAACTGGTGTCTGCTTACCCAGGGTGTCCCCCATGGTGACAATCGTGCGCTGATACAGCTCCGGGTCCCCACCTTGATTCGACAGAATCACAGCCAAGTGCGGCCTCCAGTCTCCCCACTGCTCGTCCCCACAACACTGAAAAGCAGCAGAAAAATTGAAAATTGACTGAGCAATGTAGCCCTGACCAGAATATAGGTAAGTAAGGAAGGTTGTTGTCTATTTCCTGGTTTTCCGGGAACGCCCATTATGCTGCCGGCAATGTGGCCACTCATTGATTTTGCGTTCTCTTTTTAAAAAAGCAAAACTCTTAGAAGGATGAATAGGCAGGCAGACAGACACATTACACACATACATACACACACACACACAGGGATGTTGGGAGTAGATAAATGGAATGACACTCTTGGTCCATAATTTTCAGATTTCCTCCTGGTGCCCCTAACCCCAAAAGCTAGGGACAAAATAAAAAAAAAACCAACTGATGTTTCAGTGGGAGGCAGAGGATCAAATACCCTTGGTTCATGGGAAGAGTTAGAAGCCAGTTAGAAGACAGGGGAACACTGGGCTCCTTGATACCTATTACCAAATGGCTAATGTTTTCTGGTTTTACAAAGCCAAAGCCGTCTCTCACACATCACCTTCTTTAATCTTCACAACAACCCTGTGAACTCTAATTCCTATCGCCTCTTGAGGAGTGAGAAAACCAGGCCAAGTGGCCCAGCCAGCACTGTGTCCCCCTTCCTCTGGTGACCATGCAGAGGCAGCAGAGCTCCACGAGGGGGCGGTAGAGTATAATCAGAGAAGTGGGAGCAGGCAGAAGCCCCTCACGAATGATGGGCTGCGCTTCTCCTGAATGAAGGGGAATTTCAGAACAGGGAATATCAATAAGGAAACAACACAATGTCACAGAAATGACACGGGCCCTGGATTCACCTGGGGTCCTGCCTCTTGAGCAAGTTTCTTTATGTCTTTGAACCTTTGTTTCTTTATCTCTTAAATGGAGATCATGATGTCTACCTGCCAGGATTTTTTTTTTTTTACATCTTTATTGGAGTGTAATTGCTTTACAGTGTTGTGTTACTTTCTGCTGTATAACAAAGTGAGTCAGCTATATGTATACATATATCCCCATATCCCCTCCCTCTTGCGTCTCCCTCACTCCCACCCTCCCTATCCCACCCCTCTAGGTGGTCACAAAGCACCGAGCTGATCTCCCTGTGCTATGCAGCTGCTTCCCACTAGCCATCCATTTTACATTTGGTAGTGTATATATGTCCATGCTACTCTCTCACTTCATCCCAGGATAACTGTTGATAATAATATAGTTAGATGAAGCCCATAGCATAGTGCCTTACACTTGGTTTGCACATTATAAATTACATGTATATAAATACACACACACACACACACAGAAGCACAGCAAAGGAAAGAGGTGACTTGCAGACCCGTCTCTCCTCCAATTTGTTATACTGAAAAGATAGAGCAGGAGATTGACAGTAATAGCTAAGATCTGGAGGTCAAAACAATTCACAGTTATTTGGTATTGTCTTTGTAATTATCCCATAGAACAAAGGATGCTTTATCCAACTCCATTTTATAGTGACTCTGTTTATCTGGGCAATGCAGTGTGAATGAGGACGAGGATGACAATAAATCACAATAATAACAGCAGTTCTCACTTACTGCACCCTGACCCTGGGCCACGGCCTGTGCTAATAAGCACGTCTCCTAAGAACAGTCACGTGCATTAGGTGCTATTATTATCCCCATTTTAACATGTGAGCCAGGCTCTTTCTTGCTGAAACTAAAGGGACTAGCAAAAGAAAAGCCCTTGCTAAAAGAACAAAAACTTAGAAATAATTCTTCTGTCTCCTCCCCCCGGCGATTTGGAAAAAAAATCACCGTAAAGCAGCTCTATGGAGGGAGAAGAGAGAGAGAGAACGCTTATTAACTAACTTGAGTGGGCCAAGCATGGTGGTTGATATGTTCAGATATTCTCTCCCCTTTAATTTTTACAGTAGCTCTGTTAGGCATCAAAATGCCCACAAAGAAGAAAAGCTGAGGCTCTGAGATTAAGTAGCAGGGTCCAGTTCCCACAACAGTGAGGAGTAGAGTCGAGGTTAAGCCTCTGACAGAAGCCCACGTCTGTGTTTACCAGCTGCCATGCTTTTTCCACTACTCCTCTTATTATAAGTACCAAAGTCTAGCCTTTTACTGGATGCTACGATGCTAGGAAACTCTCAAACACTAGGCTCAAATACTGCAAATATCACCTCTGGCTCCTCGGTTTTCTCACCCAAGAGTAGGGAACATTTAGCAAACTCTACCAGTGTAATGAGACCCAATGGACTGTATGCTGATTACATCTTTTCCTGCATTTAGTGCTTTGTGACATGGTGCAATTTCATTGCAGAGCACAGGCCCTCAGCAGAATTGTGAGGTGCACCCCATGTTCCAGTATAGCCAGCTGGTTTGACGAGGTGGCATGAAAGTCATCATTTCTCTTTTCTTTTCTTGAAATTGTCCACAGCAATAAGAGAGGCAAAAAAGCAAAAGCGTGAAGTACATTTTCATTGAAACTAGGTGTCAGCAAAAATCCAAGCCTCTAAACACAAGAAAAGGCTTCCAAAAGTAATGGAGATTGAACAGAGGTGGGTTTAGGAGGCAGAGAGAATACCAGAAGGAGGGGATCCCACAGCCATCTCCACTGGCTGAGGAGAAGCAAAAATGGTCACAGAAAATACCAGGTCATGCGGAAATGCCAGCTGCCCTGGAATATGGCCCTGGCAC
This sequence comes from Lagenorhynchus albirostris, assembly GCF_949774975.1. NCBI lineage: Eukaryota > Metazoa > Chordata > Mammalia > Artiodactyla > Delphinidae > Lagenorhynchus > Lagenorhynchus albirostris. The sequence continues at coordinate 51,717,839 of NC_083096.1, read as the reverse complement.
CTCCCCAGCTCAAACCTCCCATAAATAACCCATCCAGGGAAGACCTGAAGCCTATGAAGGAACAAGTACAGAATCGCTACAAATATACCATCAAGATAAAAGGAGGGGGGAAGGTAGAGAGAACATTCACCAGAAAAATGTTTCCACAAAACAAAGAATTGTCACCAAACATTTCATCATGAATTTAAGTAAAATAATGAAACAATTTGTTCTATGAAGCAAGGGTCTAAAGCTAAGTTACAGGAGCAGAGGAAAGAGATGGTGGAGAACAGGAGGAGGTAAATGTGACCTGCAGAGCTCAGGAGAGAAGTGGGAGAAAAATCAAAGAAATAAAGACAAAAATGGAAAACGCACAGAAGCCAAGAGACACTGATGAAAACACAGTAAGGGACACACAGGATGGACACACAGCAAAAAAGAAGAAAGAAAGAATTGAAACCAAAAAAATTTTTTTTAATTAAAGAAAAAATTATATATATATAATTCACATGTATATATGTATACAGTTCATATATATATATATATATGAACTATATATATTTTGTGTATAGAGGGTGTTCCTGAAAAGAAAACCAAAATAAGAGAACAAAATAAACACTGAAGGATACAATTCAAGAAATTTCTCTGGAACTGTAAGATACGGATGCACATATTAAAAGAGCGTGCTGTATCCCCAAATAACTGACACAGACAGTCAACAACAAGATATATCTCAGTAAAGTTATTGGACTTCGAGGATAGGGAAGGAATACCTTGGGACAAAAAGATCAACGCTCTTATAATGGGAAAACTATCAAGCTGGCCTCAGGGTTCTCCCGAGCCACATCCCACACTGATGACGTAGAATCTAACACGTCCAGCTTTGAAGGGTCACGTGCAGTGGTGGGGAAGAAAGCAAGCCTGGTTGTGGGAAGCGTGGAGAGCAGCCTCGGGTTCTCTCGCTATTTGCCACACAGCGGGTAGCCGTGGATTGTGGAAAGGGCACAGTCTTTGGAATCAGACAGACCTGGGCCCATCCTGACTCCACTACTCTTAGCTCTGTGATCTTGGTCATTTTACACCTTTGGGACTCAGTCGTCACGTCTGCAAAACAGGGATAATCATTCCTACCTCCGTGCGTTAAACGAAATAACATGCATCACAGCGCTTAGCACGGGGCCAGGCACATGGGAGGTGATTAACCAACAGTAATTACTTATTTTTCATCTCTAAAGCCATCGCCTCATTCCCGAGCAGTCCCTACCCCCTAAACCCTTAGGGTGCTGGGGTGTTGAGGGGGTCCTGTCACAGAGGGTACCGTGGCTGCCTGTGGGATCCTTCCCGACATGAGCTGGAAGAGGGTCTGCAGTGGGTCGTTGAGCGCCAGCGTGCTGGTGAAGCTGCAGAGAGAGGAGACCGTCTGTCAGTGGGAATCCAGCCAAGAGAGCCTCTAACCCCTTGCCTGTGAGGCACAGGCCTCATCTACTTGTATTTGGTTGCAGCAGCTTCCTTCGGAACTTGAGTCTCTCTTTTCAGTTGTGCCTCTGCTCCATCCCACGTTCGGATCTCCATCCCACCACACACGCCAAATAGATCTCATTACTGGGGAAGATCTTCGGCATTTTAGCACTGACTCCCTAACTCTTGAGTAACTATTTTGTTGGCCTCCGTCCATCACGGAGGTGAGCCACAAATACTTCAAAGACCCCTGAGAGCCCAACGGTGGGCACCTCCTCCCCAGGCACCCTCCACGTCCACTGCCCCACAGCAGCCCTCCTCCCCAAGCCCACAGCTCTCAGTGCTGTTTTCCGGGCTCATCGCTAGCCTGGGTCTCTACTGCTTTTTGCTCACAAGCACTATATCGTCATTTTCAGTAACCCAAGAGGCGTAGAGCAGGGACCAGAAATGATCATACTGATGACCAACCATGGGATCTGCTTAACAAGGATATAATAAGCTCTATGGCTGATTTGAGGTTTAAGCATACTCACTAAGAGATTTTTCATGATTCTCTGGGTCCCATCAGATAGCAATGGCCCAAGGCAAAAATCTGTAGCCGAGATATATGCTACAATGTGGAGTTGTGGGACGTTCGTTTCCAAAACCCAAAGGAAACTCATCCCTCGGAACACCATCTTTTTTTTTTTTTTTGCGGTACGCGGGCCTCTCACTGTTGTGGCCTTTCCCACTGAGGCGCACAGGCTCCGGACACGCAGGCTCAGCGGCCATGGCTCACGGGCCCAGCCCGCTCCGCGGCACGTGGGATCTTCCCGGACCGGGGCACAAACCCGCGTCCCCTGCATCGGCAGGCGGACTCTCAACCACTGCGCCACCAGGGAAGCCCAACACCACCTTTCTTTTAACAGCACCTTTCCTCCGGAGCTCAGAGTGCTTCTCCTAATAGAAGTTCAGTGCTTCTCACCATTCCGGTCTCTGAACATAATGAAGTACGTGGTGGTGTCGCTAGTCCCCGGGAAAACCGAGGGTCAGAGCAATAAAGAGATTTCATGGAAGCCATGGTGAAGAATGGGCTCCCAGGTAGTGACAGACGTTAGCCCCACAGACTGAGCTTAAAGTGTGGGTGTCCATCTTCTCATCCAGCTCTCTGCCCAATGGGATGTACGGGGGATTGAAATATAAGATAAGCAGAGACGGTAGCCTCACGGCTTTAACCAACATGAGAAGATAAACTTTGAGGTACCATCCTTTTCTCCGTCTAACCCAAGGCTGCTCCTTATAGGAGGGCTCCCACCCCAGCCCACCCCTGCCACACATCTGTCCCCGACAGTCCATGGATGCTAACTGCAGCCTGAAGGGCTGACCCCTTACAGCACCCCATACACCTCCACCTCCACTTGGTTCTGAGTCTCTTCAGCTGTTTCATTGCCCTTGTTCTAAACTCCTGGCTAGGTACTCACACCTCCATTCCTATTCCGTCCTGGTTTGGGTATTATTTCCGGTCCCCCTGGCACCCGGGTCCTGGTGGCCCAGTGTAACCTGAAGGGATGCCTTCAGTCTTGACATCTCCCAGTAGATGAAGACTGCTGGATCTAATCCCCAGTCCTATAAACCCCTTTCTACCACAGCTTGCAGTCCTGCTACCCTGTATCCCTCCCTACTTCCCAGCACCCACACCCGTGCTGCAGGACGAAGCAGGAAGTTACTAACTCTCAGTCGTCAGGCTCTGTCAGTTTCCCTTAAGTGATCGACCCCCTCACTGATGGAACTCTCTGGAGCAGACCCTCCCAAAGAGAGAAGGCTACTGCAATGTAGAAACCTACTTAATTTTTGGAAACTTTGACCCTGGGAAACATTAGTAAAATGTTTTATTCAATTTACCAGCTAGAAAGAATATGTCTGTGTCTAGTTTATTAGGATCTGGAGAAGAGAAATGCTACGTCCAACTTAGAATTGGAAAGATGCTTGGAGGGTGGGGCCTGTCAGTGCATCTTGCATTTCTCCCCACCCTCACCTCCACCTTTGGAGGGGAGGCCGCTCTGCTCCATTGGTCTTCTTGGCACGTCCCCAACTCACCCACTCATGACCCAGCTGTAGGTCCTTGGGTCCATCTTGCTGGCAAGGAACAAAGCATGACCCCACAAATGGTTCTTCATGGCCCACTCCAAGGCTTCCTGAAAACACAGACATCACCTTCAGTACCACCTTGCTCACCTGCCTCTAAGAGCGACAGCAAACGACTGTGCTTGGGGACTGCCCCACCCCCACCCCCGAGCAGCAGAGGCCGAGCTTCCAGGAAGACTCTTAGAGCCTCCCCTGCGAACGTGAGAAAGGAACGGGAGAGAAATGGCTTTAACTGGCAGGTACTTCTCTCTAAGCTGCCCCTTTCTCCAGGCTTCACCTTATCAAACCCCTTATGTGATTGCATTAGCTCCCCCTCAGGCATAGTTTCCAGTTAGCTTTATCTCTTTAGCCAAAGTCACACAATACTTTTATGAACCTAAGCACCAAAAAATATGAGAAGCATCTCACCCCCAGCACTGGGTTTCAAAAGACGAGTTGCGAGATGGTGTTCATGGGGGCGTGGTAGAGGAACCATTTCTTTCTTTCTTTCTTTCTTTTAATTAGTTTTTATTGGAGTATGATTGCTTTACAATGTTGTGTTAGCCTCCACTGCACAACCAAATGAATAAGCCATACACATAAAGATACCCCCTCTTGAGGCATCATTTCTTTTTTTTTTTTTTTTTTTTTTTTGCGGTACACGGGCCTCTCACTGTTGTGGCCTCTCCCGTTGCGGAGCACAGGCTCCGGACGCGCAGGCTCAGCGGCCATGGCTCACGGGCCCAGCCGCTCCGCGGCATGTGGGATCTTCCCGGACCGGGGCACGAACCCGTGTCCCCTGCATCGGCAGGTGGACTCTTAACCACTGCGCCACCAGGGAAGCCCCAAGGAACCATTTCTTTATTAACAACTGTGGCAGAGACTGCTAGCTCCTCACCCAAATCCAAGTTCCCCTTCCTAGGCCAAGAGCCGGACTGCATTTCCCACCTCCCTGGCACTGAGGTGTGGCACTGAGATGGGAAGGGAAGCGATGTGTGAAGCTTCCAGGTCTGGCCCATAGAACCCCTCCCCGTGCTCAACCCTCCACGGCCTCTTCCCCCTCGGGCTGGAACGAAGATGACTCCCGGAAACTTTAGAGACTCTGCATTGAAGATGGTGGAGCCTCCTACAGCTGAGTCCCCGGGTGAGTACATGGAGGAGGGCTGCCCCATCTTCTGTTCACCTGCCCGTTACTCTCGCATGAAAAAAAAGAGGCTGCTATTATGGTCTGGGGGGGGGGAGGGTCGTTGGTTGGTTGGTTTGTTTTTGGCTGCACCACGCGGCATGCAGGATCTTAGTTCCCTGACCAGGGATCAAACCCATGCCCCCTGCTTTGGAAGCGTGGAGTCCTAACCACTGGACCGCCAGGGAAATCCCGAGGCTGCTGTTATGTTTAAGCCAGTATACATAATAGTTAACCTACCCCCAGCTAATACTATAACTAACTGCTTACTATCAAGTGCTTGTTAACTATCAACTTCATAGGTCAAATTAATGACACCGTTAACTTGGTGACATGGGTTTGAAGCTGCAAATTTTAAAACATACACACACACATACTCACCTCTTCATTTAATTTTCAAACCTATTTAGTAAGAACTTAATTTATATGTGAGGTTGACCTGGTATTAATAATTTCCTTAGTGCCCCCCAAATAATGTGATTTTTGGACAGGAGGTCACTAATGAGGTATTTCCACCTCCAAACGAAAATTTATCTGATTATCCCAACATCTCCCATGTTATCTTCTTTGAAGAGAGAATAAATTTAAACAATCACAGTTAAGAAATTCAGCCTCATATCCAGTGGAAGTAAAAATGACATTAAGATTGCTCTTTTTGAAACGACAAGGTCCTACTGTATAGCACAGAGGACTATATTCAATATTCTGCGATAAACCATAATGGAAAAGAATATTTAGAAAAAGAACGTATATATATGTATAACTGAATCACTTTGCTGTACAGCAGAAATTAACGTAACATTGTAAATCAACTATACTTAAATTTTTAAAAAAAGAAAAACAAGTGAAATCTTTAAAAAAATGCTCTTTTTGTATGTTAAACTATTTCATAATAGTATTTTTTAAAGGAATTACTAATGATTGGTTGAGAATTACTAGTTTACTCAAAAATCTGCATCTCCAAAAATATAATTTAAGAATAAGTGAAGAAATTGAGAACTTATATCAAGGATGTCAATCTCACACAATGCCAGAAATAAGACCCCAGTCAAGTGTTAAAGGTTTTAAAGATATTGTGGTGTCCAGCTCCTCATAGATCACTGTGAACTCCCATAGTGCTCTACCTACCCACCGCTTACCTTTGGGTCAGTGTATGACAGGAGATGTGGTGGGTGATTACAAGCCCAAGCTCAGGCACCAGGCTGCCTAAATCTAAACCCTGGCTTTATTATTTACTAACTTTCCTCCTTGGTAAATACATAAAACAAGAATAGGACCTACTACGAAGATAAATGAGATAATGCATGTAAGGTGTTAAGTGAGTATCTGGCACATAGAAAGTATTTTTCAAATATTCGCTTTATTGCTGTTGTTATGGTCATTATTTATCATTCTTAAGGAAAGAGATTATCACTGATTTATTTCTGTATCCCCTGACTGGGTTCAATGTCTTAGAAGTAGCAGCTGCTTAATAAATGTTTATTGAATAAATGAATCACTGGTGAAATAGCAAGTCCCTACTATATAATGAATACACACACACACACACACACACACACACACACACACACACACACACATATACATACATATAGATGCTATAAGTTGATCCCATTAATTTTCACTGAGTATATCTTGCACTCATTTAAAAGATAGCATCACATACAAATACATACACACAATTAAAGATTTAAATGTAAAGGTGAAGTCACAAAAGTACTTCAACTTTATTTTCATAAATCAATTTTGAAGCAGGAAAAATCTTTCTAAATATGACCCCAAAAAAGTGATTTTGGACAGAAAATCCTAAAAAAGTAAAGCGCTTCTACAAATCAATAAGTGGGTATCAAAAATCCAACAGAAAAATGTGGAAAATCCATGACAAAAAATAATCACAGATTAAAGGATATTCAACTTCATTTATAATGAGAAATGCAAATAACTACTATACATTTTTTCACCTCTCAGATTGGCACATATCCAAAAGTCTGGAAACACACTGGGCTGGTGACAGAGTGGGGAGACAGGCACTCTCATACATTGCTGGTAGAGTAATCGGTACAACCTCTAAAAGAACAATTTGTCGATATCTATCAAAATTACAAACCATATACCCTTTGACCCAAAGCTTCCACTTCTACAAACTTTCCTTACATATATTCTCTCCACAGGGCAAAATGACAATGTTATTCATTGCAGCATTATTTGTAACAGCAAAAGACTAGAAATAATCTAAATGTCAATCTATAGAGGTTTAGTTGAATCAATTATAATTTATCTATAGAAACCTATGCAGCCGTAAGAAATAATGAGGAAGGTATTTATATACTATAAGGAACAGAAGACAGCAAAATGTGGCCTGAAGACCAAATTCAGTCCACTGCCTGTTTTGGTACAGCCCCACAAGCTAAGAATAGTTTTTACATTTTTAAATTATTGGAAAAAATCAAAAGAAGAATAATGTTTCATCACATGAAAGTGATATATATTTCAAATTTCTATGTCGATAAATGAAGTTTTATTGAAACACAGCCACACCCATTTATTTACAGATTGTCTGTGGCTGCTTTCAGGGGACAACAGCACAGTTGAGTAGAGACCCCATGGCCTGCAAAGCCTAAAATATTTACTGTCTGTCCCTTTACAGAAAAAAATTGCCAACCCCAACATAGAGTGTTTCCTAAAGTATTTTGCTAAATGACAAAAGGAAGGTAAAGAAATGGTACATAGTATGCTATAAGGGAACAAAGGAGAAAATAATTATATATGCAGAAAATATCTCTGGATATTTCAATGAGAGAAATTGCATGGCTGCGAGGGGGTGGGGGACAGCATCATTTCTCCCATTATATCCCTTTCATCTTTTGATTTTTTTAATTAGATTGATTCAAATTGATTTCAGTCATATATTCAAATATTTAAGACTTTTGTAAAATGTAAGTTCAACTTCAAAACTAAACAAGGCATAGAATAATAGGGAAACACGTGAGGTGATGGATGTGTTAATTATCTAAATGGGAGGAATCCTTTCACAATGTATATGTATATCAAACCATCACACTGTACACTTTAAATATCTTACAATTTTGTCAAATATACCTCAATTTAAAATTTTTAATTAATAAATTCTAATTTACATATCAAAAAATAAACAAGGCATCACTTCATCAGTGGAATTAAAGTATTCAGTATTGATAGGTATATTTTAGATATAACTGATGGGGATATCATTTGTAAACAAATTTTCTGGAAACTGACTTAGTGTATATGTGAAGAACCTTTTAAAAGTGCATAGCCTTGGGACTTCCCTGGTGGCACAGTGGTTAAGAACCCGCCTGCCAATGCAGGGGACATGAGTTCGAGCCCTGGCCCGGGAAGATCCCACATGCCACAGAGCAACTAAGCCCGTGCACCACAACTACTGAGCCCACACTCTAGAGCCTGCAAGCCACAACTACTGAAGCCTGTATGCCTAGAGCCACAACTACTGAAGCCCACGAGCCTAGAGCCCGTGCTCCGCAACAAGAGAAGCCACCGTGATGAGAAGCCCGCGCACCACAACAAAGAGTAGCCCCCACTCGCCACAACTAGAGAAAGCCCGCACGCAGTAACAAAGACCCAACGCAGCCAGAAGTAAATAAAATTAAAAAAAAAAAAATGGTGCATAGCCTTTAACTGAGTAGTTCTACTTCTAGGAATGTATCTTAAAAAATCAGCCAAAGGTTTATACAACAAGATGTTCGAATGGTATAATTTATAATGGGTGACAAATCTGTACATAGCCTATATATTCAACAACAGTGAACTGGTTAAATAAAATGTGATACATTCATATAATAGAATACAGTCCATTTTTTAAATGGTACGTTTTAATGCTATGAGAGTATTTCACCATATACTCTTAAGGGGAAAAGAAAGAAGTAATTGTATATGTAATTTAATTTGATTTTTAATATATACGCATTGAAAATGCTAGAAATAAATATATCAAAATGTTAACAGGCATTATCTTTTAGTGATAGGATTATGGGTGTTCTTCTTTTTCTTTGTACCTTTCTGAACTTAAGTGCTATAAAATGAGTATATGTCACTCATACAATTGGGAGGGGTGAGCGTTGGGGATGCTGGTTACTTTTTTAAGCAGAAGCGGGCACAGCACTTGCCTTTTTCCTTCCATAGTAGAGCAACTTAGTGAATTTCTCCACGATCTGCGCAGGCGTCTCCACGCTGGGGGGAACCTCCCCAGTGAGCAGGTTCCGGGTCCCCAAGCTCAGTACTGGCCAGTCCTCATCCGTCAGGTTGATGAGGTTGGCCACAGGCGGCTGCCGCTTGTACTTCTCCAGCTTCTTGCAGTCCTGCACCAGCAGCTCCGCGATGTCAGACCCCACCACGGACTGCAAGGGAAAGAGGGCCATCCTGGGAGAGAATCCTATTCATCCTCATGCTGGCAGCCCAGGCTGAAGAAGGAAGGCACCAGAGCACCTGCCCTCTTCAGGAAGAGGCTGACGTGCAAACACAAGACAGCCCCTTCTTAGATTGTTGTAATTCAAACTCCAGCTTCACTCTCATGCTTGCTTTCTGCCTGTCAGGAGCCACAACGATGACCAGAAATATGCACACTCTCCCAGGTGTATCATCTGCTTAGCGCAGTAACCCAAGAACCGGGCGATAACCCCAGGCTAGTGGAGAAGGGCAGGGGAAAGGTTAGCATTAGCAAACTGGCATTGACATCTGAGCAGTTTTTCCCCTTGAGGCCATTTGTTGCTTCTTTAATGTTACCTTTTATAATCAATCATGCCACAAGCCAAATCTTCTCTCTCCCAGGAAGACTTCAGTTCCAACCCAGCCTGCACCTGCCCACCTGCCAGCGCAGTGATACTGACCCCGTTCTGCCGACAAAGGAGAACCAACAGTTGCCACAGTAGAGCCGAGTCTCTGCTCCCTGGTGTCTCAGATTTGCGACTCTGAGCTGCTTTCTGCTGGCAAAACGTCACGATGTCCACCTTGTGTACATCTTCCCTATGGAGAGATTTCAGGGAGCAAAGAGTGAGGGACAGATTCCTCCCCCGGGTAGGACCACAGTCCCCTCCTACAGTGTGAGGGTGTTGCTGGGGCTGGAGATGGGATAGAAGCCTGACAATCCAGGACGGGGGTAGTGAGTCTATAGCTACAGAATAGTTGTTTCCTTATAGAACAGGCAGGGACCTCAGAGATTCTCTCGTCCACCCTCTCCATTTTACAGAGGAGGAAACTGAGGCCCAGAGACCTGAAATGACTGTTTGGTATCAAGGAAAAGCACAGACTTTGGGCTCAGACAACCCTGCGTTTAAATCTAGCCAGCCACTTCTCAGCTTACACAAGTTTCTTATCTCCTCTGAGCCTCTGCTCTTTTCGCTAAAATAGGAATAGTTAAAAAGTCTACCTCCAACTCAGTATCTTGTAATAACCTATAACGGAAAAGAATTGGAAAAAGAATAGATATATATATACCTATGTATATATATCTATATGAATTACTCTGCTGTACACCTGAAACTAACACAACATTGTAAATCAACTATATTTCAAACTAAAAATTTTTTTAAAGTCTACCTCCGTACAAAAAGGAATTAGCCAATTGTGTAGTGTATATAAGTGCTCAATAAACAGGAATTATTATTTGCTTGAGATCATTCAATGAAATCAATCAAACTGGGACCAGTACCCTAGTGTCCAAATACCCAGCTCAGTGCTCTACCCCACATCTGTACACCCGTGTGTAAGAAATGGAGACAACACTCATTTTTACTTGAAGGAACTGTCAAAATACTATGGGGATTTTCTTGGAGGGGGAAGCTTCAGGATAAGAACACATTTACACAGGAGTGATGATATTTTAAGGGCTTTGGGGTGCATTATCTCACCTCTGACACCAGCCAGGACTCCTCTCTCCACGACAAAGGGCATCCTGAATATTTATCAGTAACATGACTAGCAATGTAAAAGCAGTTCTAGCTCAATCCTGCAGAGGGCAGACTTGCACACTGTCCAGTAACTCAAATGCTGGCCATGTTACTTATCTCTCCAGAAAAAATTTTTCCATATGATCCACTTGCCTATGATTTCCCAGGCTGTGTTCCACTCTTCTACCAGTTTAAGTACTATTAAGTACACAGAACGCTAAAACCCCTTACCATGTAGGCTTTGTAAAATAGAACTGATTTCAGATTTTTAAACCTTTTTAAGTTAATTTTTCTTTCTGCCTTTCAACACTCAAATTGCTTGTCAAAATGGCTCAGGCCACATTTGGCTCCAACTTGTAGCATGGAAATTCCACTCCAACGGGGAGAGACATTTTCTTTCAAGGAAGTCAAGAACAAATCCCCAAAATGCTGATCTGGGCAGGAAGATTTTATAGGTTTCAAAAGCCCTTATTTTGCAGCTCTCATGGTAATTTACCTAATCAGGGGTCCTGAGAAAGTCCTCATCTTTTCTTGTTCCTCAGAATCATTAAGAATAACCTGGAACAAAAAATCAAGTTTGGTCTTTAAGACTATGTCCCCCCAGTGCCCCATTGCTCAGTTAAGTCCAGCATCAGAACCCAGAGCCATGATCCTAGGATGTGGCTCAGTGCCTCATGGAGAAAGCAGAGGACAGAAATGAGCTCTCTAGTTGCTGAATATGACCCAATAGCATCTCATGAAAAACAGAAGTCTAGCATTACTTCTCTCACAGAAGAGCCCCAGCCATTCCTTCATACACACACACACACACACACACACACACACACACACACACACACACACACACACACACACACACCCCAATCCATAGGGTGCCTGGCCCAGTCCCCTCCAAGAGCACCCTATTCCTGGAGATGCCCAGGGCTCAGGCAAAGGGAATCAGGGAGCAGGGTGCTGACATTCCGAGGACACAGAATCTTGTTTACCTCCATGCTGTGCAGTTCAACAAGGGCCGTCTGTCCATCACTGAGAGATCTGGGACCCACACACACCAGCTGACCTCCTGGCCCAAAACTCACAGGCACGTGAGGGATGTAGAACTTCATGGGTGTCTTGGGACCAGCTGCCGAGATGTCCTCTAACCAACAGACACAGATGGACACTGTTAGCATTACTGCCACTGCTTTGCTTTACTTTAGAAATACTCCACAGACACACTTCTTTCCAAATTCCACCTGGGACCAAGATAAGATTCTGGATGGGCTACATAACTAGAAGAAGCCCATGCTCCAATAAGAGCTGAACCTCTGAGAATATGTCAGAATATAATGCAAGGAGTTGATGGTTTGGCACAAATGATAATGTACCAGGGCCAGACTCCCAGCAATGGTGACACGCTGGGAACTCTGGTTCTCATAGCCCCAGTACTCAGGGCAAGTCTCCTACATCCAGACCTTTGTGACCTGCCTTCACTTTCCCAAACTGACTCTGGTCTTTATTTTCTTCACCTATTACCTAACAGTACCTCTGAGTTCCGCCTCTCCCAGCCTGGTGATGGCTAGGGGCAGTGTTCCCTTCCAAGAATCAGCTATGATGCAATCTCCAGTACCAGAGAAAAGGGGGGAAATGGAGCCAAAGTTGGCCACTCTGCTCAGGAGACCTACCTACAAAAATGAGGCAGACAAATGGTCTGCTCTTGGAAATACAGGGCAAAGGTGACTTTCCAAGACATGTGCCACCCAGCCCTCTTCTCAACAGACTCAGCCAACTCCTTTGATCACTTCAGTACCCACCAGCCTGAACTGGACTCCAACCCGCTGCAGCCATGGGATCATACAGCTCAGAGGCATCTGTCATGTACTGACTGAGCTCATAGCTGCTGGAGGTGAGACCAGACTCGTGCTGCCGGAGAAGGTTGGACTCCTCGGTCAGTGATGGCTGAAATTGAAAACAACAAAACACATGGGAAGAATCGGAAGCACTTTCAGAGAGACGGTCCTCCCAAGTGTTTCTTCAAAGCAACAAAATTCAAACTTTCAAATAAATATAATGAATGTGGATGTGCTGAAAGGAAAAGAAGGGATCATTCAATCGACAGGTGTTTGCTAAAGGATTCACTGTGGCCTAGTGGGAAGCATGCAGGTCCTGGGGTCAGGGAGGGTGAATTCAATCCCAGCTTTGTCAATACCAAGTGCTGTGAACTTGAACAAGTGACTTAGACTCGCTGAGCTCAGGACCTTTATCAGCAATGTAGATAATCATACCTACCCTATATAGTTCAAGTACTTACTCTTGCATTCATTCACCAACTGTTTAATGAGCACTTACTATGCTCCAGGTGCTATGCTTTCCCTAAGGATACAGGTGTACAAGAAATTCACGGAATTTACATCCTGAGGACTGTAAAACAATGGATGCAAACAATGGATACAAAAGCTCTTTGTCCACACTGTAAAGTGCTGTACGTGTGTACAGCTGCTGTTATTGTGTTGTTGTTACTGTTAGTCATGATAGGTGCCCCGCCCTGTGAAGCATCAGGTGTACAGAAGAAACTGGCCCCACAAATCATATAAATCTCATCAGGGATACAAAATTAATACAAGACTGTCAAAAATGAAGAGCTTTTCTCTGTAGTGTGTTTGTAACTTTTCCATAAATCTAAAATTATTCCAAAATTTAAAGTTTATTGTAAAAAAAATTCAAGAGCTCCATTTTGTAACCCAGCTGGTACACACAGTAAGATTTTAGAAAAGAGAGGTGGAAGAGTCAAGAAAAGTTCTGCTTTTCAGACCTGAATTAAAAGATTCTAGCAACTTCCCACTTCCTGGGTAAACCGAATTGCTAATCCACTGGGATACCGGTGACAGCCTCGTCTCTTTCCTACCTTGAAGTGACTTGGGTGACATTTCCTGATCCAGCCAACTTGGCAAAAAAAATGCAAAAGGGCCAGATCAGGGCCCCAGATCCAGAAGACTGAAACAGGGAGCAGGGAAAGGAAGAGGTGGGTAGAAGCTCTGCCAATTGAGGAGGAATGGGACCCCTCAGACTGCTGGCCACTGGGGACCCCGCCCCACGGGGCCCTGCTCTGCCCCTACTGACGAGGACAGGTGTGATGCACTGTCACAGACCACCAGCCCCATGTCACTTCAGGTTACCTTGTTTTTCTGGGCCCCAGTTAGCGGACTCTCCACAGATAAGTCCCCAGGCCTCTCCTGTCCAGAGTTAGAAGCAGGACTGTCTTTATAAGGGTTCCAACGCTTAGATCTGCGGCAAAATGACAGGAGCAGGTGAGAGGGGGTCCAGGGCAGGCCAGCAAGGCTGAGCTGCTCTCTGCTGGAGGCTGTTCTGCTGCAAAGCGTGGGCAGGTGTCGGGTTGGCCCGTGTGTCGCAGGGAAAAGCCTTGTCCTCCATTTCTCTGCCTCAGTCTATTGGACCAGAAAAACAGGAGCTCCTGGGGTTCACAGTACAGTTACTAGAAGTGGCCCCAAACCCTGCAGAGGAGGCTCAGTCTCTGTAGCCTGACGTCCTGGAATAAGTTAAATCAGAGCAGCTGGGCTGGTGAGTTCCAGGCAGGGTTAAGGCACCAGGTCTAAGGGCACCAGACGGGTGCTTGAACAAAATGCTGTTCCTTGCTCACCTTATCCCACGGGAGAGCCCATTCTCAGGGCACAGGAGGGGGCAGAGGAGAAGCACCCCAGCCCCAGGCAGGACCCAATCAGGAGAACTTCTGCAAGGCCACATCTGTTCCGAGGCCAACATAGAATTAACGCCCTCCTCTAAGATGGACCTCAAGTAATCTCACAGGTTTTGGGAACCACCTCTCAGAATTAAGAATCCCTCCTCCTAGTGTCCATGGGAACAGCTGATCCCAGCCAACCCAGGCTACTCTCACACCCCTGTGGCCAGAACAAAAGCAGACGGGCTTCTGAAGATGAGGGACCAGCACCAGATGACATAAGGTTTGCCTAACATAGCCTGCGTTTGGCTGAATCATGTTGAACCGGCCTCTCCTTTCACACTTACTGGAACTGGGTCTCACTATTTGTTCCAAACGGACTATTCTGGTTTTCATGTTGGTGTTCATTCAGGTACTTTTGATCTCGATAATCTTCATGCCAGATATAAGGACTCCCTTGCCTTGCCACTGCACCCTCAGAAAAAAACAAAATAAAGACAGGTCACTTCCTATTCCTAAAAGTTCAGAAAGACACTAGCAAGCCATGAAGCTGAGTTACTGGAGCACAGCAGGTATAAAAACATACAATCATCCCTCCGTATCCATGGGGGGGATTGGTTTCAGGACCTGGGGAAGTTGAAGTCCCTTATATAAAATGGTGTAGTGTTTGCATATAGCCTATGCACATCCTCCATATACTTTAAATCATCTCTAGATGAATTATAATGCCTAATACAATGTAAATGCTATGTAAATAGTTGCAAATACAATGTAGATGCTCATGCAAATAGTTGCCTACAAGCAGCAAATTCAAGTTTTGCTTTTTGGAATTTTCTTTTCTTCGAATATTTTCAATCATCAGTTAGAGGCAGACCCGCAGATTCGGAGGGCTGACCGTATTTGCCAAATTGAGTAAAGTAAAGTTGATAAGTAAAAGCCAACAGTGAAAGTCCATAAGATGCATCTCTCTGAACCAATGAGCACAGCTCTATACAATGGAGATCTTATGTGTGTGCACAGATGTTTGTGTTTTCAACGTTGAAACAGGTTTCTCTTTGCTAGCAGGTCAGAAGATGCCTTTAGTACCTACCTAAAGCCTTACTATTGGTGTAAGGTTTAAATTCTCTTTTTGTACATATCTGCCTCCCTCAGGGTAAATGATGGTCAGACTCATTACAGCCCAGCCACGCACTTGATGACTTCACTGTTAAGAACTGGCTTCACTGTTACTTGGTCAGAGACTATAATCTTAGAAGAAAAATATGGATGAAGTACAAACTACCCATAATACTAGTAATGTAGTAACAGTGTCAGTGCCGTCATCTACACGTACAAAGAAAAATGACTCTTTTCTATCTCTTCTTCTCAAGACATTTAGCAGTAGTGTCATTGCTGTGGCCTCATCTGGCCAAGCAAGAAGCAGGTGAGGCTGGGGCTCTACCTCAGCCCAGCAGGAGGCCCAGGGTGAGGCTCCGAGCACGGCCCCTTTGCCCTCTGCCCTATCCGACCAGCTGCGCCATCCCAAAGGCTTCTTGGAGATTATTCCGTACCTCCTTCTTCCCGCAGCTGCTGCGGGTGTCCATGGTAGTAATAACTTCCATAAGCATATTCTTCCCTTAGGGCTGGAGAGTGATAGCTTTGATAGAGATCCTCAATGCCCGGCCTAAAGGATCACAAAGAAGACCAGTCATTCCAGGATGAGCATGGTAAAGAGAAAAACCAACGGAGGACCTGACAAATGAAACAACTTCAGAGGACAGAACTGTGACCCCTGTCTAGAATCTGCTCTAACGCCACGGTTCATTCTGGATCCCATAACCAAAAAATCCAGAATCAGAGCAGGAGTGGGACCGTTGTGTCAGAACAAGGCTGCGATTTTTATAGCAAAACCATAGCCAAGTGTCTCATTCTCCCTCCCCGTGGTCCCTCTTGCTCCTCCAATACACACACAACCAACAACACAAAATATTATCTGAGAAAACCCTGCTCTGACATCACCTTAGGAAACCCCTTCCCAAGAAGACTGTGTGAGTGCCTCACATACCACTGCAATTCCCATGCATATTATAGATGGCAATGAGATGAAAAAGTCAAGTTGGACCATCTTAAATCTGATTGCTTTTATTGCCTCTGTCCTTAACATACCTTCCTTCAAGAATTCAACAAAGGAACGTCATGTTGTTAGTATCGTTATCAATTAATAATTCTTTACTATTTCATAGGGGCAGAATTCTTTACAATAATTGTCATAATTTCAACCCTAAATCTGGAGGCAGGAAAACATCACCCCACCTGAAAAAGTTAAAGTAGAAAATAGATGGCTTGCAACATTAAATATGAAGTCCAGGAGGAGGAACTCCAGATTCTCCAGATTCTCCTAGAATTACCTCACTGAGACCTCTTCATTCTGAATTTGGAGCCTACAAGCTTGTATTTGCTTTCTCTGATTTTTTTTTAAGTTCCCATTCATTCACTCAATACATTGTTTATTTCTGTACCCATCACACTCTAGGTGATGTTCTAGGCACTAGGGCTCTTCTTGGTGCTGGTGGGTCAGTGCTAACCCTGGGTCAGAGTCTTCCAAAGAGGATAAGGAACTTTTTATAGAGGTCCATAGGAAAAGCTTTTCCAGAGTCTACAAACATTGCCTTTTGTGATCCCAGAGTAAGAGGGTCTCATCTGCTGTCTTGAATTTCATCATTCTTTCTACCCTCTCCCCGCATCACCCAATCACATTGTGATGGCTTCTTTAAGAAGCTCCCCTAGGGGATAAAGAAAGGAAAATATTATATTTTCAGTCACCAAAATCCAATTTGGGAGAGGAAAGGGTATAGCTAAGTCAGTGTAGTAGGGTGGAGAAGGAAAAAGAAGAAAAAGAGGAGAAATAAAAGGAAAAGGAACAAGGAAAAGAGCAATCTGTTTGTAAGCATTTAGGAGAGCTGGGTCAATTCCAGCTCTAAACCCATACCTTGAATACAACTGACTGGGATAACCACCTTTATAATAGTCATCCCTGGACACAGGCGGATGCCATTCCCCAGGCCTGGACGCGTAGTGAGGCTGCTGGTGGTCTGCCCCAGGGTCCTGCTGTGGTTGGGGGCTCCTGCCCATGTCTTGTTCTTGTTGGACCCTCTCTCCATTGTGCCAAGAGTGACGAATAGGCCGATAGTATCTGTCTCTCTGAAGCCCTCGGTCTGGATCCCTTGATGGTGCTGGGGGCCTCCCCTCTGGCTGAGGCGGCCACTGGGGAACCCAAGGCTTCATCCCTGACCTTCTGAATTTCTCTCGTGTTTTGAGTCAGTTGTGTAGTTATTTTATCTTCCTACAGACAAAACAGAAAGAAAAAAATTATCATCATTTTAGGCCTATATCCAAACATGAAGGTTAATTAGGTTTTGTGAAAGAAGCACCTACGGTCCTCAAAATCTTCTATCTAAAACAAACCACACAGGCACTGATACAGAGATAGCTGAAAAAAATCTTAAGGAGATATTTGAAATAAATAACAGGCTAGACAACTATACTGATGTTGCTATAAAAATTAAAAAGTATATTTGGAGCAACAATAGATGTGGGAGGCATGGGAGAGAGAACAGTAATAGATGAAGCTCCAAAACACTATCAAAGTATCCCAATTAAATACATGTGTGCTGGACTTCCCTGGTGGCACAGTGGTTAAGAATCTGTCTGCCAAGGCAGGGGACATGTGTTCGATCCCTGGTCCGGGAAGATCCCACATGCCGTGGAGCAACTAAGCTCATGCACCACAGCTACTGAGCGCGCGTGCTGCAACTACTGAAGCCCATGCACCTACAGACTGTACTCTGCAACAAGAGAAGCCACCGTAATGAGAAGCCCACACACCACAACGAAGAGTAGCCCCTGATCGCCACAACTAGAGAAAGCTCGCGCGCAGCAACGAAGACCCAACACAGCCAAAAATAAAATAAAAATTTAAAAATACATGTGTGTTCACATATTCCACCAGTAAATGTTTATTCAACATTTACTATGGAGGCCGTATGCTGTCATAGAAATAGAGTGGGCCTTAGACAGAGCTAGACCACAGTTCAAATCCTAACTCTGCCACTTATTAGCTAGTTAAATTTTTCAAGCCTTAATTTCCTTACCCATAAAATGAGGACCATAATGAGCTGACAGGGTCACTGTCAGAGTCAGAGATCCTTACACTCTGGCTGGTATATAGTAATTGTTCAATAAATAACAGTTAGTGTTATCAGAGATAAAGATTAGGGTAGTGTGAGCAGCTGAAGACATTTCCTAAATAAAAAGGAGCTTAAAGTGACCTCAAGAGACATCTTTTCTGAATCCTTGAAGTCTTAGAAGAACTAGGCCCTATAATCTGGCCATTCCTGCCCCTGCTCCAGGGGAGGCGATGAGACGCAAGTTTGGGATTGCTTCCCTGACAAACTAGAGAGCCGTGTCTGGAGATTTTAAAACCTGGAAGTCTCCCCAGCATCAAACTGATTTTCCCCACTTATGCTTCAAAATGGGAAATAGCTCCAGAGGACAAGATACCTTCCAAGCTTCTCTGCTTGTATCACAGAGCAGCACCCGTGTCCAGCTGCCCCCAAAGAAAAAGCACACATCACACCTTACTGCTGCTCAGGAGTCTCTCGTGTCAGAATACACAGCTCAGTCACACCCCGTGTTTCTTCTCCCTTGGGAACTATTTTACGTTGAAAAGTTCTGATCGGATCCAGTCAACTTGCTCCCACTCCTGAAACTCCCAGCCCAATATAAAAATGAATATCAGAACAAAAGGTCAAAGGGTGTGTGTTGAAATCAAGACGTCACACTGCTTGAACGCGGCGGAGCCAGGGTCCACAGCTATGAGCCGAGAGCTGTAAGCAGAACATACCAGAAGAACAAAGCACAGAAGTGCCTTCCACCTCGAGAGCAATCCAGCTCAGGAAAACCTGCACCTTCCTTCCCGTGTCAGCCCACTTGCTTGAAAAAGTCAGGTGCGATGAGAGCCTTTTCCAGCAAATCCCAGCAGAGGCCAAATGCCCCGGACACGGTGAAAGGCTAAATGGGTTTTTCCTGAAGGCCCACGGAACTTGATAGCATTTGGACACAAGCAATTTCAACAAGAAGAAAGCTTCTTCCACCTTGTTCCAGATATTTTCACTAGACAGCCCTCCTCCGACTGCAAAGGCGCAATACCCAGTCCCTTTGCCAAAGTCAACTATAATTGATTTTCATTGCCAAGATATCAACTCCAGCAGGTTAGACCTCAGGTTACAATTAAGGACCCCAAATGAAAATCACCTAAGATTCTGCAAATGAAGGCATTACATCTACGGTGACAAGTCATACTCACACATCACATAAATGACCTTCCCTGGTCCCACTAAAGTCAGTATTGCCTTTCCTAATTTGACAGCACAGCAAGTACAGCCAAGACAAAGCAAGCAAGGGCGCTAGCATTCCCACACACCTGCTCTGACGGCTCTCCACCACCTTCCCTCAGCGCAGCTCCAGGAGTGTCTGCTCTCCTCCTGGACACTGTCAAAGTCCAGGTGCCACATCTACCAAGACTTACCTGGCCCTCAGATCTACAGCCTGTCAGCTACCTTTGCCACGGCCTCCATGGAGCCGATTCACGAGGGCAAAGTACAGTGCAGCTCCCCCAGTCGGCCAGACCCGGCTTGTATTTGCTCACAACCCTGTCAGAGGCTGCTGCTTCTGTTTGCCTGGTCGCGGGCTGAGCCAGGTTCACTCACATGTGACATGTGACAAAGCATCCAGACCCCCACAGCAAACAAGGAGCAGAGACCCGAGGGAGAGGAAGTGCAGAAAGCCTTGAGGCAGCCTGACCCGGGGAGAAGAGCGTGGCCTATGGGCTGTGAACTCCTGGCTTGGCCACGAGTGGCTCTATCGCTCAGCCTCTCAGCTTCTTCTCTAAAAGGACAATAACAGTACTTAGCTTATGAGGGTCATCGTGAGGAGTACAGGCAGACCTCAGAGATATTGCCAGTTCAGTTCCAGACCACTCCAACAAAGCGAGTCACACGAATGTGCTGGTTTCCCAGGGCGTATAAAAGTTACGTCTACACTGTACTGTAGTCTATTAAAGTGTGCAATAGCATTATGTCTAAAAAACAATGTACCTTAATTTTAAAACATTTTGTTGCAAAAAAAAAATGCCAAAACAATTACAATAACATCAAAGATCACTGATCACAGATCACCAAAACAAATGTAATAATAATGAAAAAGTTTTACATATTGTAATAAATACCAAAATGAGACGCAGAGACACAAAGCAAGTGTTATTGGAAAAACGGCACCGACAGACTTGTTTGACGCAGGGTTGCCACAAACCTTCAGTTCGTAAAAAACACAGTAAAGTGAAGCGATATAAAACGAGGTATGCCTGTAAATGTTGGCAAGGTGGCACATGATATATAATGATGTATGCTCTTTAAATAAGTATTATCTGTTCCTTTCAAAAGAGATGAGCTAATTCTACTGGTTGAGGCAGGCAGAGTACTCACTGGTGGGTAGTAAATGCCCAGTTTGGGTTTTTCTCATTCATGTTTCTCTTCATTGGATTCTGGTTGTGCATCAGTTGTGCTATCTAGATGGAAGGCAAATTTAAATTCCCAATATTGAACTGAAGGCACTGAGAAGTTTTCTACTACAAGAAAGTAATTTCTTTGTTTGAAAAATACATTTCTTTAGGTAAGTACAGAGTAGCTCATGTCCACTTTTGAATTAATATTTTAAAAGTCAGCAAATCATCATGCTGTACACCTTAAACTTATATGTTATATGTCAATTATATCTAAATAAAGCTGGGGGTAAATATAAATAAAACTCAGAATTTGCTCTAAAAAGGCTCAAATCGTTTATTCTTTCTTTCAACAAACACTAAGTCCTTATTATGTATCAGGATTTGACACACACAGACATGAAGGACACAGTCCTTGGTTCTAAAAAGCTTCGAGCAAATTAACTTCTCATGTTGTTATTAGTCCAGGGAAGACCGCCACAGTTGGTCTCATGGTCAGATAGGGTAAGGTACCGAAGCTATAAGACTTTGTCACGGCTCTACAACTGACTCCTAGGACCTGACAACTGAGTGTAGAATTCTCTGACTCTGGGTCATTGTTTCTTACCCCACTGGTGAGGTTTGACTCACTAATGGCTGCACTGCCATTTTTAATCCTCCTGGGAAGAGGTACTGGAGAAGGACACACACATTGACAGCCGGAGTCAGAACATGGTTGATTATGACACAGACTCAGATATCAAAATATCTGTCCCAATATCTCACAATAACATTCAGAAAAATCTGATGTAACTCTTTTGGCTTATAACATGACGTTAGTCCTGCCCTATAACACCAGCTACATTACTGAAATGTTGACTTTGGAAGATACCTTACAGGTTATTTTAGCAACTTCACTTCGTTGGTAATAAAACTAAGATCCAGAGAGATTAAGTGATTTACCCAACGTCACAAAGCTAACTAGAAACTCAGTTAAGATTATATTGATGTACTGGACCTGTCTTGCATTGGGCTTACAAGAGCTGATTATTAAATATTCAGGAATTATGTGAGCCAGTAGTTAGACCATTGATCATTTGAAATCCACCACAGTGAGAGTATTTACACCACAGAAATTGGCAAGTGCTACAAAGCCAGGTTGTTGTTGTTTTCCAATAATCAGTTTATCGGCATAATGATTACAACTCCAAACTCCTAACTCCTATTCCAGTGTTCTTTCAACCACAGAATTGTCATTCTTTTACAAGCCTTCATTGCACGTCTCTGGTTTAAACATCTAGCTCAGTTACTCCAAATGCTCCTTTTGTGACATCCCAAAGCGTCCCTAATTATCTCAAGAGTTATTATGAAACTCTTCAAATACTCACCAACCAAAATTAATTTTAATTAGTTTTAATTATTTTATATAGACATATGGCATACCACAGTTATATGGGTCATGGAATGAAATAGATCGCGTGGGATCTCACCACTCCAAAAGTTTGGGATTTACCAGTCCCTGCCTTCCCCAGCCCCATATATCAACAGTTACTAAGTCTTTCAACCTGGCAACTCAAGTCTTCCTGATTCCTAACAAAATTCACTCAGTTTGAGAATACATTAGCAGCTCATCCCCAACAGGAGTTGGGCTAAAATTGGTCTTGTCACCTCAAGTCCTGGCTGCAGTGCCCTGGCATGATCCCACAGGCTCCCACATGCTAGAACAGTTATAGTCTTCACATTATCTCTTCCCCAAGTGTCCTGTCCTCTTGCCTGATTCCTGCTCTGCATTCCAACTATCCACTGGAATTGGAGCCCTGGCCAGTTGCTAATTGTTGTGAATTTCCCTTCCCAGTCCCTGCCACCCTTTCCAAATGTCAGACCACTAAGAGGATCTTGCTTCAACCAGGAATAACTACCCTAGTTTGACATCTATCTAACGAAAGCATCATCACTGCTAATGATGCTGCTAATCTCTTCCCACCAGAATAGTGCTGATAGATGTGAACACCCACCTAGATCTAGGTCAGGTTTGCCATGAATCCGTGAGCACTATGATTTAATGACTGTTGACTCTTGCAAGGGACAGCTCAGCAGCTGAGACATGCCCCAGGCTTGACCCCATTTCTTTACTAAAAGTAAAAACTTAGGAAACAAACTGAGAGGCCCTATGTCAACAGATGAACAGTAATTATCTGTCTGGGTAATGGGATTGCAGGTGATTTTATTTTTCTCTTCTTGTTTGTCCATATTTTCTAACTTTTCTACAATAAACTTACATTATTTTAAAAGACAAAATCAACTGGCATTATTTTTGATTAATACTGTATCCAAGGCAAGATTTCTAGGTCAGAGGTTATATTTTTGTTAATTTTTATAAATTTCTTTCTAAGAATATTATAGCAATTTACACCCACACCAGCAATGCATGAGAATACCTTTCTTTTTTTTTTAAGTTATTTTTTAAACATCTTTATTGGAGTATAATTGTTTTACAGTGTTGTGTTAGTTTCTGCTGTATAACAAAGTGAATCAGCTATATGTATCCATAAATCCCCATATCCCCTCCCTCTTGAGTCTCCCTCCCACCCTCCTTTTCCCACCCCTCTAGGTGGTCACAAAGCACCAAGCTGATCTCCCTGTGCTATGTGGCTGCTTCCCACTAGCTATCTATTTTACATTTGGTAGAGTATATATGTCAATGCTACTCTCTCACTTCATCCCAGCTTCCCCTTCCCCTTCCCCATGTCCTCAAGTCTATTCTCTACGTGAGAAGAACTTTCTGAACATTCTTATCCACACTGGATATTCTTTTTAATATTTCCCAATTAAAGGATGAAAAATAGCAACAACAAAAAATACTATATCCAGGGCTTCCCTGGTGGCGCAGTGGTTGAGAGTCCGCCTGCCGATGCAGGGGACGCGGGTTCGTGCCCCGGTCTGGAAAGATCCCACATGCCGCAGAGCGGCTGGGCGTCCGGAGCCTGTGCTCCGCAATGGGAGAGGCCACAACAGTGAGAGGCCCGCGTACCGCAAAAAAATAAAATAAAATAAAAATACTATATCCAAATGTGGTGTTGTCATATCAGTAACTAATTATGCACTCATGTTGCTAAAATGGAGCAGTGACTCCCCAAAGCATCCAAGATTGATCGATTGTGCTCAGTCTGCTCTTCTGGAAAGATGACTCTGGAAGTCATTTATTCACTAAGCAACTGTTTTTTGAACACCCATTATATGCCCAGCATTGTCACTTGCACTGGGGATACTGAGATAAATGGCATATAATCCTTGCCCTAGCTTTCAGTCTGGTGGAGCAGTAGAAATTCAAATATGCAATCAATATGCAATGCAATCATTATTCTAATGGGTATAATCACTACTTTTTCAAATAGGAGGAAGCACGGGGGCAGGTGCAAAACTAGAAACAGGGAGATGTGCTGTTCAAGGTTACCCCACAAACAGGCAAGACCAATGAATACCTCAACTAGAGCAACTGCAAAGAGGTTGGAAGAGAAGGAACAGATATATGAATATAAAGTAGAATCAACATGAATTGACACTCTGTTGAATGTAGAAAATGAAGGAGAAGGAAAAGTCAAGGACAATCTCAAGTTTTCAGGCTATAAAGACAGGACCACACTGCCCCTTTTTGGGATAATAATCTTGGAAGAGGAGCCAGTTTGGTGGGAGAAGATGACAGCTTCAGCTCTGAACATGCTAATTGTGAGGGGCCTCTGGACAGAGGTAAGTGTGGTCAGTGAGAAGTCAGTTTTAAGAGTGTAGAGCTTAAGAAAGGGGTCTAAGGAGAGAGACGTGGTGATTGAAGCCACAGGTATGGGTAGTATTGCCTAGGAAAAGCTTGAAGTTAGAAGAGAAGTCCTAGGGAGAAGTTCTGAGGAAGAGCAACATTGAAGAGCTGGACACAGAAAGAGGAGCCTGTGAAAGACATCAGTGAAGTGCCGGAAGGTGGGCAGAAAGCCAGGAGAGGATGGTGTCCTAGAAGGCAGGGGAGGTGATGGCTTCAGAAATGGGAGTGTGGTCAACAATACTGACAATAGGAGAGATACTTAGAGAGGCTACAGTGAAAGTGTTCACACACTGGGTTAACCACCGAGGAGGTCTGATGATCATAACATGAACAATCTCAGTAAAACTATGGTCAAGGGAGTGAGGAATTAGACACAGAAATCACTTACACAGCGAATGGAAAGTAAGGCAAAGGAGAAAGCAAGTAGAATTACTCTTTCGAGAAGCCTGGATGTGAAGAAAAGGGGACGATAGCCGGGACTACTATGAGGCACTTGGGATTGAAGAATTGGTTTAGGGTGGACAAGATGAAAGGGAGTTACATGCTGATTCATACGGAGATTGGAGATACAGAAAGCAAATACAATTACTGGAGGAATAAATCTCAAAAGAGGCTGATCACATTGGATCCAGAGCATAGGAGCAAAAGTTAAGCCTAGCTAAGAGGAAGGGCATCTCTTCCTCTGAGAAAGAGATAAAGGGGGTGAAGACGGGCATGGATGGAGGCAAGTTTGTACAAAAAGGGACTGGATACTGAGACCTCTCTGTGTAGTAGACTGCTAGAGATCAGGGTGAGCATTTAGAGAGAGACCTGAGAAACGTGATGCATGTTTGGATTGGCCCGTGTGGAAACTGGGAGTGGGCTTTAACCAGGAACATGTCCTCAGAGGAACAAGTAGGCAGGAAGTGCAGCTGTTATTGGACCCTTAGACAGATTTGAAACTCCATGGGGACACTGAGTATCTGTGTTTGGTCCAGGCTATGACCACAGTGCCTAGACGGTGCCCAGTGTGTGATAAGAGCGCAATAAAGATTTTATTTATAAATGAATGGACATCTGAAATTTATAGCAGCAACAGCCTTACTGCAGATCGTATCCAGTAGTTTTTACAGCCTGAGTATAGAATTAAACTCTAACAGGGAGTTCCTAGAGAAAGTAAAAGGGAATGTTGAGGCAGTGAGTTAAGAGGACTGACCAGAGAGTGGTTAAAGGTATGCCATGTGGGTCATAAATGAAACAGAAATACAAATTCTCTGCATACCTTGTTAAACTGAGGTCCCTAAAAATACTTAAGAGACCCTCTCCAATAGGACAGTGAAAGAAAAACATTCAATCACAATTCAAACTAAAAAACCTTAGTTGAAGTGGGACTGACAGGATAATGCCTATACCCGCCTTTCCAAAAATATCTGATACACTGAGATGCTTTTTAGTCAGCCAGCATCTCATAGCTGTGACTCCAGGAAGGAGACCTGGGGAAGGTTTAGCGTCGAGCAGCCTCTTGACTCCAGCAAAGCCAGACCCTGAAGCCAGCCTTGGAGATCCGAAGCTCATGGCCTTGGCCAGGGATTGGCCACCAAGGCTTCAACCCCTTCCTTCCGGTAAGCTGGGTGGCAGGCGAGAGGCAGAGCAGCATGTGCCTGTCAGCAGTTCCATTATCAGGAAGGACGAGTGCCAGGAAAACATGGTCTAAGGGCCAGAGACAATTAGCCTGGCACAGGCATCACAAGCTACTCATGCCAATCCTGGGACTGTTGCTCTCACCACAGTCCTAGAAGTGAAGGTTTGGTTACTTTATTGGTTTCCTACAGGACCAAGGAACTCTGTATGTGAGCCCTGACAAAAGGGGTCCTTTAAATGCCACCCCTGTGGCTGCCTGCACACCTGACCCCCCGATTCCGCCTCTGCTACCAGGTGCTAGAGAAGGAGGGTACCACTCACGAAGACAAAGGCCTCCATTCTTCCTTATCAGCCCTGGGCTGGCAGAGGGGGCCTCACTTTCTCCGCTCTTTGCCCCTCCCATTTTATTGATGCCCCCTGAACCAAGATGAGTGGGGTGGCAGTTGGATGCTGCTGTGACTTTTAACCCCACGTCAAGCTCCATCAGGCAAAGGTGACTCATGCACCTGCTAAATGAAATAAAAGGCTATAAATGCTGGGAGTGTCCTCCGAGGCCGCAAAGCCAATAGGAAGGAAGCAGAATAAGGCTACCTGAGTGTGAATCTCAGCCCCTCTGTCTGCTGGCTGCAAGAAGTTGAGCAAGTTATCCTGTAGCTCCTTTTCTTCCTCTATAAAATGGGGATGACAATAATAGAACTTTTCTCAGAGAGTTATTGTTTAAGAGTAAAATTAGGTTAAAAAACTACAAACTACCTGACATATAGTAAATGCTCAATAAAAGTTAACTGTTACCATTTCCCTGAAAATGCTATAAAGTGCTTAGGAAGCGTTCTGTACAAGTCATCAGTCAGGAATTAATTGATTATCCATTACTGCTCTGAAATCCACAACTCCTCCTTCACATTTAACCCAGTGTCCCCACTGAACTATGAGATCAAGGGAAAACTGAGAAACTATGTCTCATAACTACATACGACAAAAAAGAATGGGTTAACGTAAAAACATCAGAATTAGAAACGTCATGAAAATGCAGTCCTATGCTTCTCACTCTGGACTATTGTAGCCCCAGGGACAGTGCAGGATGCCATAGGATCAGCGCTAATTTTATTTTATAAGCTATTTAAAATATTATTTTAATTTTTAACAAACACAAATATTGTACTATTGAATATTATGGAATAAAATTCAAATTTGTATTAATTTTTACAACGATGAGTAACTTCAAAAAATTTTTGTACTTGCAACGGACAGGTACACACCACGCACATACACACACACACACACACACATTCACATATACATCCCCTGCACCCCCAGGAATCACTCCCTGCCATTTGATGGAAATGTTTGAGAGACACATTCCGAACAAGAGCAGACATTCAGACATGTAACTGATGACCTGGAAAAAAATCTCTGGAAAGAATCCATCCCTGCAGGTGAAGCAGTGTCTAAGCCAGGGAAACTCAGGCCAAGGCATAGAGCTCTTTGATTTACAGACCTGTAGCACTCCAAGCTCTCCACTGCTGGATAAAAATCCTCTATTATATAAGATTCTACAGGGTACCCAGGAGGCCAGTGACTCTCCCAGTTTAGCTGGGACAGGAAGCGTGTGGTCTCCAGTTAAGGTACATTATCAGACTCCTAATAGAAACACACCCCAATATTTTAGAGTCAAGATACTCTTCCTTGATGGTAACACACATGCATGACTCAGACCCATTTAAACTCTTTGAATAGGGGAAAACGTCATGCCACTCAGCCTCCTTCTCCTCTCCAGGTTACATAGTCCCAATTCCGTTTATGTTTCCTTGTACAACTTCCTTTCCTCAATCATTTTGAAGAGTAGCAAAGGCCCAGGGGAAAGGAAACAGGAATTGAAACCTGGATTTAGTTTTAACACCGCCATTTCCCAGCCATGTGCCTTTGTAAAACCATCATTCAGTCTCTATGAGCCCCAGTCTCCTCCTCTTTAAAATGCAGTCTAAAAAGTATGCCACAGGGCTGTGATGTGGATGAAATGAAATGTTACATGGAAAAACACCAAAGTGCCTGTTAAATAGAGGTTTGCAATAAATCTCTTTGCCTCTTCCTCTTCTGGGTTCCTTACCTGCTGTTAAAGGGGTAACAATCTAAACTGTATACAAAGCTCATGAGTGTGGTACAGTATAAGGGTTAGGAGCTCAGGTTTTGCAGTCCAAATTGGATGAGTCCCAGAGCCTCCCCTGACTAGCTGTGAGACTTCAAGCAGGTTCCTTAACCTCTCAGGCTAAGTGTTCTTATTTGTTAAGTGATTGTATACTAATGGATATCTTCAGAAGGTTGTTGTGGGATAAATGAGACAAAGTACTGTTCACGGCATGTAGGAGGTGTGCAATGAATATTTGATTCTAGATGAATGCACGAGCTAGGAAAAGCACGTGGCACAGCGCCTGCACATAGGAAGTGTTCACCAAGCGCTGGTCGCGCCTGCACGTAGGAAATGTTCACCACGTGCTTGTCGCCAGTGTTGTTGTGTAAAAGAATATAGCAGGAGAGTTCCCTTCTGGGCTGTTCAGGGTATATGTTCTTATGTTCTTTTATCATAGCTGTTCATATTTAATTTTGATCTTAGCTATTCTTTATTACTGACTTAGAATCTAATCTTAGGTTATTGTTTTTAATTTTTCTCCTGCCTTCTCTCTCATCATCATAATCCACTGCATTCATAGCTTGTCTTCCCCAGTGGTGGGCATCCTTGGCTCTTTATTTACATTACCCAGTGGTATCAACAGAGTTTGTCCATTTAGAGAGCAATGAAAGTGAGACCAGAAAGGGTAAGGGCTTTCACTAAACTCACGCAGTGTCAGTATCAGTCATCAATTGGAGGAAAATCAATTACAGGACTTCTAGTCAAAGCTTTGTTCAGAAAAACATACTGGTTAGTAATAGCCATGTGATATATTTAATACAAAAATGCAATTATTTAAAAATCTATTCCATAATCTTCAAAGCTATCAGTTACTGTAAATAGGTTCATTCAATTTGACATATAAATAGGAATATATATATTCATAAAAACAGAAACTCAAAGCTTAATTTCTGTATTTCCTCCTTGTCCCATTTGTCAGTCAGTAAAGGCGCATATCACTTTGCTGGTCCTACTCCTCTGCCTGATATTCCACGTACAGAAATAGCCCCTGTGTGCACAGCGTGAGTGCATACACGTAGTTTAGTGGCACTCACATTCTTGTTCTCTCAGCCTGGAATAAGTGACTGCAGATATAGCCAAGATCCCCAGGAGTGCTGCTCTATTGCTGAATTTAGCACATCAGGGCAATTTCCATAGAAGCCACTTATGATGCCAAAAAACAAAGCTCAAACTTCAGTTTCTGGAGGACACTGAAGGGCACGACAAGCCGATGGAGAAGTTTCTTTTCTAAGCATAAATGTCTGCAGTCATCACAAGGGAGATGGCCAAAGTTCATTATTTTCTGGGAGCAGCCCATAAATGAATATTATAGAGTCTCTGCATGCTGAGTAAATACTTACTGCCTTTCCCAACATTGTTTCTGTGACATTTCTGTACAAGCTTCCTAAGAATACTTCCTTTTTCACTAAAGATGCGATACTTTCTATGCTCCACGACATCGTGACACTATGACACCATGTCTTAGTGCTGGTCCAAACGTCGTTCATTGGATGGATGAGGTCACTGAATGAATCTGACTGGGGTATATAGCCTTGCCCCTGGGAGAATTTTTCAAATTATTTCCTTCATTCAATAAATAATATTTTGGACAAATATTAATTTATTATTTATTGTAATAAGAATATTTTCTCCTGTATGAGCTGGCTCTCCACACTCTCCCTAAAAAAGCTGCTAAGGGAACTTCCCTGGTGGTGCAGTGGTTAAGACTCCATGCTCTCAATGCAGGGGGACCAGGTTTGATCCCTGGTCAGGGAACTAGATCCCACATGCATGCCACAACTAAGGAGCCGGCAAGCCGCAACTAAGGAGCCCTCCTGAAACAACTAAGACCCAGCACAACCAAATAGAGATTAATTAATTATTTTTTTTAAAAAAAGAAAGAAATACTACAAGACTCACTCTTCTTTGAAGAAAAAAAAAAAAAGCTGCTAAGCCCCAGGACTATGTAGAAGGAAACCAAAAGAATCCTGGTTCCTATTTAATAACCAAGAAATGGGTGAGAAACTGAGTACTTCACTCATCATGTATTTATTGAGTGTCTACTATGTGCCAAGCATTGTCTTAGGTGTTAAGTGCAGGCCACAGGAAGTGACCAAGGTGAGATTGTTCCTTATCCTCTTGGAGTTAGTTTACTGCAGACAAAGTAACAGGCAATACCAATGATCAGTGCTAAGAGGATGGCTGTAAGAAACAGATGAAACACACAGCAGAGTTGCCAAACCTAGTCAGAGAAGGCTTTCCAGCAAGGAAAGATGTCTCAAAGGAGACCTGAAGGATATGAGTTCATTAGCCTGGAAGGAGGGAAGGGAGAGCAAGACAGAAGGTGATCCCAGGAAGAGGATGGATATGATAAGGGCTCAGAGGTGAAGGAGGGCCTGTGCACTCAGCACATCATCAGTGGGTTTTATAGTCAGTGTAGTTGGAGCCTAGAATGCAAAAAAAATTACTATAGACTGAATATTTGTGTCCTCCCAAAATTTATATGTTGAAACCTAATCCCCAATCTGATGGTATTTGTGGAGACTTTGGAGGGTGATTAGGTCATGAGGGCAGAATCCTCATGAATGGGATTAGTGCCCTTATAAAAGAGACCCCAGAGAAATCCCGTGCCCCTCCTTCCATGTGAGGACACAGTGAGAAGATGGTCGTCTATGAACCAGGAAGCAGGCCCTCACCAGACACCCAGTCTGCCAGCACCTTGATCTTAGACTTGCCAGTCTCCAAAACTGTGAGAAACAAATTTCTGTTGTTTATAAGCCAGCCAGTCTATGGTACCACGTCATAGCAGCTTGAATGGATAAAGACAGAAGTGATGAGGGCTGAGACTGAAGAGACTGTCCTAGCTGCCTCCGCCAGCAAGTAGAGCAGAGTGTAGCCCCAGCTGTCCCTAGTACCCAGACTGTTTGTACACAGTGTGGCAAACATGTGCTATTTCTGCCTGCCCTGCATCCTATCCTCCAGCTTCTGGTAATAAATCATTAGTTTTCCGTTGATGAGCTTCCCTGCCCCCTCTCAGTTTATACAGCATGTATGTGACTGACCCTACCCCTTGTTCTATGAATGGATGCAAAATTCATACCTGACAGTAAGAGTCCTGCAGCTCCCTGGCCAAAGTGATTAATCTGGCAGTTAGCAGATGTCCAGGGACATGTCCAAGAAGCATGCTCCCAGAACTTATACTTGAACTACTGGGAAAGAAGTGTGCTTCCCATTGGGTTGACTGAAGTGATAGAATATCAACCTGGAGCTGGAGGCAGCCATCTGTCCCCCATTCATTCACCCACCAATAGTTTCTTGAATAAATACTATGTGCCTCATGCTGTTGTAGACATTAGGGACACAGAAATAAAGGACATAATTCTGTTGTTTAGGTTTTCACCATCAACTGGAAAGGCAAATAAATTATCACTAAAAGTGATAAATGTTACATAGATTATTATATGATCACAGAAGGGCAGCCAACTCAAGCAAATCCTCCTAGGGGGGAAAACGCTCATTAAACCTTGTTAGATAATTAGGACTTCGTCAAGTGAACTGAGGCATGGGGGTGGTTCCAGAAGAGCAATCAGTAAGTTCAAAGGCATGGAGGGGAGGCCCAGCTGGACAAGCTCTGATGACCTACCATATTCAATCAGTCTGGAAGATAATGCCCTTTCAGGGGAGCGGGAGAAAGGAGGCCAGATGGCCAAACTGGCACTGAATGGTGAAGGCCTTGGATTTTTGCTGAAGACTTCAAGCGGCTTCTAAAAGACCCAAAGCAGAAGTGACATCATTAAGTTGGTATTTTAGAAAACCAGACAAGTCACAATGTAGAGAACAGCTTGGGGAGTGCCAGACTGCGGGCAGGGTGAGCCTTAAGAGGCAGTCACCACCATCCTCCGTTTTAAAGTCAATGCAAACTTAACTAAAGCACTGGTGGAAGGGGAAAAGCGAGCAGGAGGTAGGTGTCGGATTCAAGAGAAAACAAGGAAGCAGAATAAATGGGGTCTAGAGGTTCACTGTATTTACACAGCTCTGGTCTTGTGATGGTAGATGGCGATGTCCCTGATCAAGATTGAAGTGCATTTTACTGGAAGAAGCAGATATTCTGAGGAAATGTAAGTTCTGGGTGGACCATAGCAAGTTGAACTGCTGTCCGCAGGACAATATACTTAAGGGTGTCTCAGGCAGTGAATATGAGTCAGGAGCTCCTGACAAAAGTCTGCAGGGACACACATGTGGTGGGTGGTGTTCATTTGTTTATACGTTGCTTCTTTCCTGAAGATTTGTATGTGCTTTGATTTACATGTTATCAGCACACAAGTCACAATTAAAATCATGGATATGAATGAGATTGGCAAGGAATAGCACAGGCTTCAAAATTTTTAAAAACTAATAATAATTAAGGCTAAAATGCAGAGAATGAGAAGTTCATGAAGACTAAGAAGGCAGAGTCATAACAGCATCAAGGAAGCCAAGGGGTCAAGACAGAGAAAGAGTAAAGAGAACAAAAACAGTAAGAGATCAAGTTACATAAGAACTTGACAGTAGGGAGGGACCATGAGTGGTTGTTCACTGGCTGGTTGGTTGGTTGGTTGGTATAAAATGGGAGACACTTGAACATGTTTTTACCTATGGTGGAAAGACAGTGTAGAGGAGAAACTAAAGAGAGACAGTGTAGAGGAGAAACTAAAGAGATGGGAGAATAAGAGACATGAGTGATGGATGTGGTGGGCGGGGACTTCCCTGGTGGTCCAGTGGTTAAGACTCCACGCTTCCACTGCAAGGGGCACGAGTTTGATCCCTGGTCAGGGGAACTAAGATCCCACAGGCCATGCCCTGTGGTGTGGCCAAAAAAATAAACAAATTTAAAAAACAATTTTTTTAATGCACACACACACGAAAAAGAGAGAAGGCCAAGGGGGATGGAGCTCATAGCCCAAGAGAAGAGATTACTCAGGGGTCAAAAAGTACACTTTTGCCATTGAGAAGGGAGGGAGGCAGCAAGGAATGTATGAATGCCCATGTGGATAATTTTGTGAGCTAGGCTAGGCAAGGCTGATAGAAAAAATATACATACTAATTATGCTAAAGAAATTGACTTTTCCTTCATTCTATTAAAACATGTTAATGAGACACCCACAGTTTCCAAAGCTAAAATTGACTGAGCTGATTTTGCTGGGTTTCAGGAAGCTGAGGATGTATCACACAGTCCCCAGTGGTGGGTATTTTCTATTATTTTTCTTTTCTTTTTTTTTTTTGTATTTTCTATTCTATTGGAAACCACAGTCTGGCTTATTTTTGACTCAGTTTAATTCCTCTGAAGCTGTAGCCTGTGGGTCACACTTATTTTAAGAAATTTCATTTTCCTTAGTGTCAGGCTCTTGTGTCTTTGCTCCTCAAAAATCAGCAGCAGTTGGAAAAGTACCTGTTCCGATCCATAACCATTTGAAAATAGATATTTAAGGTGAGTCTGTGTGAAATTGCTACCTTTAAGACATCTTTCTCAGATACAATCTTTCCTCCTATTAATATCATATCATATGTGGGCCCGTCCAGGAAGGATCCTTCAAGTTTCTGTTACAGAAAAATCACCATTTGATAGAGCCTGGTGGGTGACATGTGAGATCTATTTTATAAATAAAACACCCGTTCCCAAATTGGATGTGGAGCAAATTCAGTGCTATGTAAAAAGCTGTTCAGCAAGGGAAAAACTCACACTAGATGAGGAATCAATTACTGATGGGGTTATCCTTCCCACCCATTCATTTTATAGCACATAAGCTGAAGCCCAGAGTGCCATATGGTTAATGGATCAATGCCAGGACCCAAATCCAGGTCTCCTGACTCCCCATCCACTGTTCATCCCTCCTCTCATAACATCTGTTTTTCTTGCTGGGCAGCAAACTCCACTGGGCCAGGGACCCCTTCCATCTTGTTCGCTTAGGTGTCCCAGCATAGAGGTAACAATCAAAAATATCTGTTAGTAAGTTAACCACACTCAGGGTGGACCACTGTTGGTCTTTGTGAGGTTTTATGAAGAGCTGAGCATCAGAGTAAAAGGTCTCAACAGAAAGAAAAAAAAAAAATCACCAACCCCTAAACACATGGTTTAGAAACTCTGAAAATACCAGACACTGAAGACATGATTTCCAGGGTGGGAGCCTTGGGAACAGCAGCTCAACCTAAGGATCCGTGCCAGGGCTTCATTTGTCATTGGGTTGGCAGGCACCATGCCCCTAGTCATCTATATACCTCGAGAACAGAAGTTTCCACCATTGCCTCTAAGTCAGCTTTAACCAGCTTGAATCCACCTTAAAATATTTAACAGGCTCTCTCCTCTCCCCCAAACACTGTAACTGCTAAGCCTCCTTTCATCTTCCCATAACAGGTACTTCAAGGAGTTAGGACTTGAAAGTGGCATTAGCCACATTTGAAGTTTGTTTGTTTGTTTGTTTTTTCAGGCAAGACCCTGTGAGTTTCTTCCTTTTGCTGAAAACCATGTGCTGGCTTGAAACTTTCTACTCTGGTTAAGACAAAATGTTTCTCAAATGAATCTGGTAGAAGGGTCTCTAGTGGGAATTGTATTCCCTCAGTATTCTTCAGTTTGAGTTTGGTTTAGGTTAATTGGTTAATGGTGAAAATAAGTACTTACATCTTTTGCCCCTAAATCAGGAGTTGCTGCTGCTGCTTCGGCTATATCCCAACATGACAGCCTGCTGTTACTCACAACTGGCAGACACTGTAAAGCGTGATGCCACGTCAGCTGCCCAGAACCTTTCTGCTTCAGCAACAGTTTCCCAACGGAATGATTTGTGTGTAGATCCTGAGGCTGGAAACATGATCTGACCACCATATTGAGAAGGTCTCAGTAAAAGAGCTCACTACCTCTTTTATTACAGAATTACAGAAAGAAGGCACATACCCCTTCATGTATCTAGATGAGAATTCCAAAAGGAACCTAAATAATATGTTGACTTTCTAAACAATCATGACAGCAAGTTGATAACTGACCAAAAAAAAAATCAGGATTAGAAAGTGAAAAAGTAAAATTTAGAGACTTGTAGTCAGCATTACAGATTTTAGTTCATCAAAAAATTATGAGCTTGAGCTGAAACAAAATTATGAGCTTGGAGTGACAGAAAACTGAAAGTGAATTCTCATGAACAGGAATATTTTTTAATAGATTATGAGACATTTATGTTGTGGAATATTCAGATATCTAATGACAAATAATGAATTAGAGCTACATCAGTTAACTTGAAGGGGTTTCTACGGAACATTAATGAGCCAAAAAAGGTATAATATTATTCTGTTTGGGGTTTCTATGACATGTTATTGAGTGAAAAAGTATAATATTATCCCACATGCTATTATATATGCATAGATATATATGATTATATGTGGTTATATATGACTATGTATCTATATAGATAAAAGTATACAAAAGATATGTACCTGGCAGTTAATAATACTTCCTTTATTTGAGGGGGAGGATGTACAAGGGCAATGACTAGGGATGGAAGTAACTTTTTTAAAGCCTTCACAATAAACAGCATTTATTACATCCCATTCCTATAAAATTATCTGCATGTATAAAGAGAAGTATGTGTAAGTTTACAAAAGTGTTAATTAGATATCTTATGGTGGTGGGCTTCCACATGATTTTTATTTTATTCTCTGTAATTTTATGTGTGTTTCAATCTTTTTCAAAGAAAAAGTTTTATTTATATAATCAGAACAAACAATAAAGCTGTTTCTATGAACGTTCTTTTTTTTTTTTTTTACTTTTTGGCCTCTCACTGTTGTGGCCTCTCCCACTGCGGAGCGCAGGCTCCGGACGCACAGGCTCAGTGACCATGGCTCACGGGCCCAGCCGCTCCACGGCATGTGGGATCTTCCCGGACCGGGGCACGAACCCGTGTCCTCTGCATCGGCAGGCAGACTCTCAACCACTGCGCCACCAGGGAAGCCCAAAGCTGTTTCTATTATGTAAAATGTATTGACAAGTGGTAACTTGCCTGAACTCTTATGCTTCTGAGGCCCTCTGCTGAATTTTAAACAGATTTGGGTTTTTTCCTTTGTGTTCCAAATACACTCCAGAATTCTTGAAGATGTTCTTGTGCTTATCTGGAACAGACAAGCCATGCCAAAGCAAAATGTAAAACACTCTTCTAGCCCAGACCTCACACGGCTCTCCTCTCCTTTGAGATAGATGGCAGAGGTGCGTCACATCTTCACACCTTCCCATGAAGTGTGGTGCAGAGGGAGGGCCCCATGGCACCTTCACACATAGAGAAGTTGTGATGGGGCTGTAACCCATACTGCCTCAGATTATGCCTCTAGAGGTGACTCAGGAATCATTTGGGAAAATGCCAATTGAGGAAAAGGGAGTTGGAATTGACCAGTCAATTCTGCTTTCAGCAACAGAGCCAGAAATTGGGAAATAAGCTCTTATTGATCAATGACCAAATAACCAACACATTTTACATAATTAAAATATGGGCAAGGTCACTATGTATTCACTGGCCACATTTTCTGAATTAAAATGAAGTGAGGTATATGAATGTACTTGGATGTAAAATTATTTATATGGAAACACCACAGAGTTTTTTTAAATTGGTGCAATCATAGAAAATTCAAGATGTCCCATCACCATAAAGACTGTGAATTAAGTAGATATTTGTATGAACCAGAAGGCATATATCATATGTATATATTCATTACTCAGGAATGGGTGAAGCTCTCAATTTTAAACTTAAATGAGAAGAAGACCTGATTTAGATAAAATTTCTAAATTATAGAACTGTTTTAGAAATAACCTTTTAAAAATAAATGTTGTTCTTTTACTTTAAACTACAAAAAATAATTCAAAGTAAAGGCAAAAATTTTTTATCCTAAAAGGATCTTGAATTCAACCCATCATTTTAGATAGAAATAATTAGAGATTCAGAGAGGTTAAATAACTTGCCCAAGGTCACACAGTAGAACTTAGGGCTCTGGCTCTCAGAGATCATCTCACAACATTGTGCTGTAAGTATTAAGAATAGATCCTACCTAACCTGACTTGTCATAACTAGAGAAGGCACTTATAATTATCATATTCTTGCTTTATATGCAAAGAGCACCTCCTTAGCTTTATGCAAAGAATATTTAAATATGACCTGCATTTACCATCTTGTCTTATGATTAGTCTAGTCTCTATTACCTTGTTAATAATCACTCAACTAGATGAAATGAAGAATACAAATAGAAATCCATAAAAAGCAGAATGTAAATAAATGCCAAGTGTGTGATGTCA
Source organism: Lagenorhynchus albirostris (assembly GCF_949774975.1). Lineage (NCBI taxonomy): Eukaryota > Metazoa > Chordata > Mammalia > Artiodactyla > Delphinidae > Lagenorhynchus > Lagenorhynchus albirostris. The sequence continues at coordinate 51,680,082 of NC_083096.1, read as the reverse complement.
GCTACGAGAAATCAGGAGAGGAAGATAAACTCAAGGTAATTTCAAGGGTGGTGAGAAAAGGAATCAATGCAAAAAAAAGATAGGAAAGAATATTCAAAATACAACGTTTCTTCTTCGAGAACACTTCTACTGCTCAGGCTATTATTGACCATACTGGGCCTTAGTTTACATGAGACTTGTGACCCTGATCCGAAGACCATCTAGCGGTCTCATTTTCCACACATTTCCCTCACTTAAAAAGAGACACATTAGGAAAATGTGCAAAAAGCATACATCCATATTTTCATAAACCTGCAATTTCCTTGGCTCAGACATCTCAGGTAAATTGAGAAAGTTATAGACCTGTCTGTATGTAACTAAACAGTTAAATAAAAAGGAGAAAATGCAATGACTGCTATGCTCCGAGGTACATACCTTTTGGGTCGCATAGGCACATACTTTGCAGTATCATCAGCAGATTCAAGAAATTAGCTCAGACTTTGCTAAACCAAAACCACAGCAGGAAACAACAAGCACAAATGTTGCTTCTTGAAAGAATTTTAAGCTCCAACCCTTAAACTAAATTACTTATAATAACAAACCAAAAATCTCATGTTTACCCACCACAAGACTAAGTCAAAAGACGGGAAGACATCTTGAACTCCCCAGGAGAGATTACACAAAAGGTTTTTGAGCAGAGGAAGTATACCACAATGGTTATGTGTGTGGGCTCTGAAGCCACACTGTCAGGCTGAGGTCCTGGCTCATCTGCCACTCTCTAGCCCCACTGATGTCAGGTAAGTAATTGAATCTCTCTGGGCCTCAGTTTTCTTATCTGTAAAATGAGGTTAAAGCAGAGAAATTGAATTGTTACAGAAAAAAGCACTTATATTAATTTTATGTAATCCACACAGCAGCATATGGAGTAGCTCTTGTTACTGCTCTTCTTTTTTCGTATTTTTGCCCATGTTAAGCTTTATTTTTCTTTTTATTATGATTTGTAGGAGTTCTAATTCTGGATCCAAGTCCTTTGTCAGAGATATCTATTGGGAATATTTTCTCCCAGTCTGTGGCTTGCCTTTTCAATTCTTAACTGTCTTTTTTTTTTTTAACGATTTTTTTATTATTGAAGTATAGTTGATTTACAATGTTGTGTTAGTTTCTGAGTTCAGCAAAGTAATTCAGATATATATATATATATATATATATATATATATAAAATTCCGAACTCCTAATTTATCCCTCCCCACTTTTAACTGCCTTTTAATAAGCAGAAAATTTTAATTTTGATAAAGTCCAATTTATCAATTCTTTTTTCTTTTAAAGTTAATGCTTTGGGGATCTTATGAAAGAAATCTTTGCCTGCCCCAAGGTTATGAATATATGCTCCAATCTTTCTTCTAGAAGCTTTATAGTTTCAGCTTTCACATTTAGGTCTGTGATCTATCTCGAATTATTTTGGGGTGTGAATTCAGGAACAGCCAGATGGGAGAGTCGCACAGAACAAGGTATGTGGGAAGGTGCCAGGAGCTTCCAAATCCTCTCCCAGCATGCTACTCTCCCCATATCTTTGTGTGTTCACCAACCCAGAAGATTCTCCCCTTTCTTTATAAATGAGAAAACTGAAACTTGCAGACAATGAGTAATTTGCTCAAAGTCCCACAGCTAGCAAGGATAACCCAGATTTTGAATACAGGGCTATGAATCTTTCATCACTGTTTATATTGCCTCTCAAGACAGCAGTTCAAAAACAGACAACACACAGATGTAGAAAAAAAAACTTATGGTTGCCAGGGGATAAGGGGGGAGGGAGGGATAAATTGGGAGATTGGGATTAATATATTCACACTGGCTTGGGTTCGGGGGAAGATGGCGGAAGAGTAAGAAGCAGAGATCACCTTCCTCCCCACAGATACATCAGAAAGACATCTACACGTGGAACAACTCCTACAGAACACCTACTGAATGCTGGCAGAAGACCTCAGACCTCCCAAAACGCAAGAAACTCCCCACGTACCTGAGTAAGGCAAAAGAAAAAAGAATAAACAGAGACAAAAGAATAGGGACGGGACCTGCACAGTGGGAGGGAGCTGTGAAGGAGGAAAGGTTTCCACACACTAGGAAGCCCCTTCGCGGGCGGAGACTGCGGGTGGCGGAGGGGGGAAGCCTCGGAGCCGCGGAGGAAAGCACAGCAACAGGGGTGCGGAGGGCAAAGCGGGGAGATTCCCGCACAGAGGATCGGTGCCGAGCGGCACTCACCAGACCGAGAGGCTTGTCTGCTCACCCGCCCGGGCGGGCGGGGCTGGGAGCTGAGGTTTGGGCTTCCATCGGAGCACAGGGAGAGGACTGGTATTGGCGGCGTGAACACAGCCTGAAGGGGCTAGTGTGCCACAGCTAGCCGGGAGGGAGTCCGGGGAAAAGTCTGGACCTGCCGAAGAGGCAAGAGACTTTTTCTTCCTTCTTTGTTTCCTGGTGCGCGAGGAGAGGGGATTAAGAGCGCTGCTTAAAGGAGCTCCAGAGACGGGCGCGAGCCGCGCTAAAAGTGCAGACCCCAGAGACAGACATGAGACGCTAAGGCTGCTGCTGCCACCACCAAGAAGCCTGTGTGCGAGCACCGGTCACTATCCACACCCTCCTTCCGGGGAGCCTGTGCAGCCTGCCACTGCCAGGGTCCCAGGATCCAGGGACAACATCCCTGGGAGAACACACAGCGCGCCTCAGGCTGGTGCAACGTAACACCGGGCTCTGCCGCTACAGGCTCGCCCCGCACTCCGTGCCCCGCCCTCCCCCCGGCCTGAGTGAGCCAGAGCCCCCGAATCAGCGGCTCCTTTAACCCCTTCCTGTCTGAGCGAAGAACAGATGCCCTTCGGCGACCTACATGCAGAGGCAGGGCCAAATCCAAAGCTGAGCCCCTGGGAGCTGTGAGAACAAAGAAGAGAAAGGGAAATCTCTCCCAGCAGCCTCAGAAGCAGCAGATTAAAGCTCCACACTCAACTTGATGTACCTGCATCTGTGGAATACATGAATAGACAACGAATCATCCCAAATTGAGGAGGTGGACTTTGAGAACAAGATGTATTATTTATTCCCCTTTTCCTCTTTTTGTGAGTGTGTATGTGTATGCTTCTGTGTGAGATTTTGTCTGTATAGCTTTGCTTTCACCATTTGTTCTAGGGTTCTACCCGTCTGTTTTTTCTTTTTTACGTTAAAAATTTTTTTCTTAACAATTATTTTTTATTTTAATAACTTTATTTTATTTTTTCTTACTTGATTTTATTTTCTTTTATCCTCTTTCTTTCTTTCTTCCTACTTTTTCTCACTTTTATTCTGAGCCGTGTGGATGAAAGGCTCTTGGTGCTCCAGCCAGGACTCAGTGCTGTGCCTCTGAGGTGGGAGAGCCAACTTCATGACACTGGTCCACAAGAGATCTCCCAGCTCCACGTAATATCAAACGGCGAAAATCTCCCAGAGATCTCCATCTCAACACCAACACCCAGCTTCACTCAACGACCAGCAAGCTACAGTGAAGGACACCCTATGCCAAACAACTAGCAAGACAGGAACACAACCCCACCCATTAGCAGAGAGGCTGCCTAAAATCATAAAAAGTCCACAGACACCCCAAAACACACCACCAGACGTGGACCTTCCCACCAGAAAGACAAGATCCAGCCTCATCCACGAGAACACAGGCACTAGTCCCCTCCACCAGGAAGCATACACAACCCACCAAACCAACTTTAGTCACTGGGGACAGAACCAAAAACAACCGGAACTACGAACCTGCAGCCTGCAAAAAGGAGACCCCAAACACAGTAAGATAAGCAAAATGAGAAGACAGAAAAACACAGCAGATGAAGGCGCAAGATAAAAACCCACCAGACCTAACAAATGAAGAGGAAATAGGCAGTCTACCTGAAAAAGAATTCAGAATAATGATAGTAAAGATGATCCAAAATCTTGGAAATAGAATAGAGAAAACGCAAGAAACATTTAACAAGAACTTAGAAGAACTAAAGAGGAAACAAGCAACGATGAACAGCACAATAAATGAAATTGAAAATACTCTAGCAGGGATCAATAGCAGAATAACTGAGGCAAAAGAACGGATACGTGACCTGGAAGATAAAATAGTGGCAGTAACTACTGCAGAGCAGAATAAAGAAAAAAGAATGAAAAGAACTGAGGACAGTCTCAGAGACCTCTGGGACAACATTAAATGCACCAACATTCGAATTATAGGGTTTCCAGAAGAAGAAGAGAAAAAGAAAGGGACTGAGAAAACATTTGAAGAGATTATAGTTGAAAACTTCCCTAATATGGGAAAGGAAATAGTTAATCAAGTCCAGGAAGCACAGAGAGTCCCATACAGGATAAATCCGCAGAGAAACATGCCAAGACACATATTAATCAAACTGTCAAAAATTAAATACAAAGAAAACATATTAAAAGCAGCAAGGGAAAAACAACAAATAACACACAGGGGAATCCCCGTAAGCTTAACGGCTGATCTTTCAGCAGAAACTCTGCAAGCCAGAAGGGACTGGCAGGACATATTTAAAGTGATGAAGGAGAAAAACCTGCAACCAAGATTACTCTACCCAGCAAGGATCTCATTCAGATTTGATGGAGAAATTAAAACCTTTACAGACAAGCAAAAGCTGAGAGAGTTCAGCACCACCAAACCACATTTACAACAAATGCTAAAGGATCTTCTCTAGGCAAGAAACACAAGAGAAGGAAAAGACCTACAATAACAAACCCAAAACAATTAAGAAAATGGGAATAGGAACATACATATCGATAATTACCTTAAATGTAAATGGATTAAATGCTCCCACCAAAAGACACAGACTGGCTGAATGGATACAAAAACAAGACCCATATATATGCTGTCTACAAGAGACCCACTTCAGACCTAGAGACACATACAGACTGAAAGTAAGGGGATGGAAAAAGATATTCCATGCAAATGGAAACCAAAAGAAAACTGGAGTAGCAATTCTCATATCAGACAAAATAGACTTTAAAATAAAGACTATTACAAGAGACAAAGAAGGACACTACATAATGATCAAGGGATCGATCCAAGAAGAAGATATAACAATTGTAAATATTTATGTACCCAACATAGGAGCACCTCAATACATAAGGCAAATACTAACAGCCATAAAAGGGGAAATCAACAGTAACACATTCATAGTAGGGGACTTTAACACCCACTTTCATCAATGGACAGATCATCCAAAATGAAAGTAAATAAGGAAACACAAGCTTTTAATGATACATTAAACAAGATGGACTTAATTGATATTTATAGGACATTTCATCCAAAAACAACAGAATACACATTTTTCTCAAGTGCTCATGGAACATTCTCCAGGATAGATCATATCTTGGGTCACAAATCAAGCCTTGGTAAATTTAAGAAAATTGAAATTGTATCAAGTATCTTTTCCGACCACAACGCTATGCGACTAGATATCAATTACAGGAAAAGATCTGTAAAAAATACAAACACATGGAGGCTAAACAATACACTACTTAATAACGAAGTTATCACTGAAGAAATCAAAGAGGAAATAAAAAAATACCTAGAAACAAATGACAATGGAGACACGATGACCCAAAACCTATGGGATGCAGCAAAACCAGTTCTAAGAGGGAAGCTTATAGCAATACTGTCCTACCTTAAGAAACAGGAAACATCTTGAATAAACAACCTAACCTTGCACCTAAAGCAATTAGAGAAAGAAGAACAAAAAAAAACCCAAAGTTAGCAGAAGGAAAGAAGTCATAAAAATCAGATCAGAAATAAATGAAAAAGAAATGAAGGAAACGAAAGCAAAGATCAATAAAACTAAAAGCTGGTTCTTCGAGAAGATAAACAAAATTGATAAACCATTAGCCAGACTCATCAAGAAAAAAGGGAGAAGACTCAATAGAATTAGAAATGAAAAAGGAGAAGTAACAACTGACACTGCAGACATACAAAAGATCATGAGAGATTACTACAAGCAACTCTATGCCAATAAAATGGACAACCTGGAAGAAATGGACAAATTCTTAGAAATGCACAACGTGCCAATACTGAATCAGGAAGAAATAGAAAATATGAACAGACCAATCACAAGCACTGAAATTGAAACTGTGATTAAAAACCTTCCAACAAACAAAAGCCCGGGACAATAGCTTCACAGGCGAATTCTATTAAACATTTAGAGAAGAGCTAACACCTATCCTTCTCAAACTCTTCCAAAATATAGCAGAGGGAGGAACACTCCCAAATTCATTCTAACAGGCCACCATCACCCTGATACCAAAACCAGACAAGGATGTCACAAAGAAAGAAAACTACAGGCCAATATCACTGATGAACATAGATGCAAAAATCCTCAATAAAATACTAGCAAACAGAATCCAACAGCACATTAAAAGGATCATACACCATGATCAAGTGGGGTTTATTCCAGGAATGCAAAGATTCTTCAATATATGCAAATCAATCAATGTGACACACCATATTAACAAATTGAAGGAGAAAAACCATATGGTCATCTCAATAGATGCAGAGAAAGCTTTTGACAAAATTCAACACCCATTTATGATAAAAACCCTACAGAAAGTAGGCATAGAGGGAACTTTCCTCAACATAATAAAGGCCGTATATAACAAACCCACAGCCAACACTGTCCTCAATGGTGAAAAACTGAAAGCATTTCCACTAAGATCAGGAAAAAGACAAGGTTGCCCACTCTCACCACTCTTATTCACCATAGTTTTGGAAGTTTTAGCCACAGCAATAAGAGAAGAGAAGGAAATAAAAGGAATCCAATTCGGAAAAGAAGAAGTAAAGCTGTCATTGTTTGCAGATGACATGATACTACACATAGAGAATCCTAAAGATGCTACCAGAAAACTACTAGAGCTAATCAATGAATTTGGTAAAGTAGCAGGATACAAAAGTAATGCACAGAAATCTCTGGATTTCCTATACACTAATGATTAAAAATCTGAAAGTGAAATCAAGAAAACACTCCCATTTATCATTGCAACAAAAAGAATAAAATATCTAGGAATAAACCTACCTAAGGAGACAAAAGACCTGTAATGCCAAAATTATAAGACACTGATGAAAGAAATTAAAGATAATACAAATAGATGGAGAGATATACCATGTTCTTGGATTGGAAGAATCAACATTGTGAAAATGACTCCACTACCCAAAGCAATCTACAGATTCAATGCAATCCCTAACAAACTACCACTGGCATTTTTCACAGAACTAGAGCAAAAAATTTCACAATTTGTATGGAAACACAAAAGACCCAAAATAGGCAAAGCAATCTTGAGAACGAAAACGGAGCTGGAGCAATCAGGCTCCCTGACTCCAGACTATACTACAAAGCTACAGTAATCAAGACAGTAATGGTACTGGCACAAAAACCGAAAGATAGATCAATGGAACAGGATAGAAAGCCCAGAGATAAACCCACGCACCTATGGTCACCTTATCTTTGATAAAGGAGGCAGGAATGTACAGTGGAGAAAGGACAGCCTCTTCAATAAGGGGTGCTGGGAAAACTGGACAGCTACATGTAAAAGTATGAGATTAGACCACTCCCTAACACCATACACAAAAATAAACTCAAAATGGATTAAAGACCTAAATGTAAGGCCAGAAACTATCAAACTCTTAGAGGAAAACATAGGCAGAACACTCTATGACATAAATCACAGCAAGATCCTTTTTGACCCACCTCCTAGAGAAATGGAAATAAAAACAAAAAGAAACAAATGGGACCTAATGAAACTTCAAAGCTTTTGCACAGCAAAGGAAACCATAAACAAGACCAAAAGACAACCCTCAGAACGGGAGAAAATATTTGCAAATGAAGCAACTGACAAAAGATTAATCTCCAAAATTTACAAGCAGCTCATGCAGCTCAATAACAAAAAAACAAACAACCCAATCCAAAAATGGGCAGAAGACCTAAATAGACATTTCTCCAAAGAAGATATACAGACTGCCAACAAACACATGAAAGAATGCTCAACATCATTAATCATTAGAGAAATGCAAATCAAAACTACAATGAGATATCATCTCACACCAGTCAGAATGGCCATCATCAAAAAATCTAGAAACAATAAATGCTGGAGAGGGTGTGGAGAAAAGGGAACCCTCTTGCACTGCTGGTGGGAATGTGAATTGGTACAGCCACTATGGAGAACAGTATGGAGGTTCCTTACAAAACTACAAATAGAACTACCATATGACCCAGCAATCCCATTACTGGGCATATACCCTGAGAAAACCATAATTCAAAAAGAGTCATGTACCAAAATGTTAATTGCAGCTCTATTTACAATAGCCCAGAGATGGAAACAACCTAAGTGTCCATCATCGAATGAATGGATAAAGAAGATGTGGCACATATATACACTGGAATATTACTCAGCCATAAAAAGAAATGAAATTGAGTTATTTGTAGTGAGAGCGAAGTAAGTCAGAAAGAGAAAGACAAATACCATATGCTAACACATATATATGGAATCTAAGAAAAAAAAATGTCATGAAGAACCTAGGGGTAAGACAGGAAGAAAGACACAGACCTACTAGAGAATGGACTTGAGGATATGGGGAGGGGAAAGGGTAAACTGTGACAAAGTGAGAGAGTGGCATGGACATATATACACTACCAAACGTAAAATAGATAGCTAGTGGGAAGCAGCCGCATAGCACAGGGAGATCTGCTCAGTGCTTTGTGACCACCTAGAGGGGTGGGATAGGGAGGGTGGGAGGGAGGGAGACGCAAGAGGGAAGAGATATGGGAATATATGTATATGTATAACTGATTCATTGTGTTATAAAGCAGAAACTAAAACACCATTGTAAAGCAATTGTACTCCAATAAAGATGAAAAAAAACCCATATACACACTACTATATATGGAAAAGGATCTAAGAAAAGAGTGGATGTATGTATATGTATAACTGATTCACTTTGCCATACACCTAAAACTGACATAACATTGTAAATCAACTATACTCAATAAAAATTTTTTTTAATTAAAAAACAACAAAAAGACAGCATAGATCCCTTTTTTTTTCATTCATTCATTTGTTCATTTATTCATTCACTGACAGCTTATTGTGTGCCAGGCTCTGTACCTGGTGTTGGGGATCTAGTCGTGAACTAGCAGACCAGAAAGAACTAGCAGACCAGAAAGAAGTGCCCTAAAGAAAATAAGGAACAGTCGGAGGATAGAGAGTGTCAGGGCTGAGATGGGAGGCTACTTTAGGTAGAGGAGTCAGGAAATATACTTCCCTGAGAAGGTGAGATGAATTCAGTGAGGCATGCTCTAGGTATCATCTGGAGAAAGAGTGGAATCAAAGTGAACTGTAATTGCACGTCTTGAGGCAGGAACAAGAGTGACCTATTGCAGGTGTGAAAAGGCCAGAGATACTGGAGGGAGCTGGTCTGGAGAGAGAAGGTGTAAAAGAGCCTCTCAAAGAATAAGAAAGTGAATTAACTAGGGAAATGAAGCAGCACTGTCGAACCCACTTGAGCCCTGTTTCCATAAAATGAAGACCAGCCAGCCAGCTGTGTGTTTTCATCCAGTCACATTCTGAGAACTGGTGCTTGGATGCAGACGTGAACAGGTGAGTAGAGTGTTATCAGGTCCGGAGGTCCACCAGGTGCAGGCAGGAGAGGGGGAGAGAGGTGGGGAGTTGAGCAGGGTCATGGACTCAGGTTGATGAGGTGGAAGGCAAGGTCCAGGGGCCATGACAGACAGTGGAAAGGTGTAGGGATGATGGCCTGGTGCACCTGGTGAAGTCGAAGGATGGTTGGAGTTGGGGTTCTAGATGGAGTGAGCTGGAAGTGGGGAGGTGGTGGTCACAGTGAGATGCCAGAAACCAAAGTTTTTGAGTTGGGGCAGGTACTAGTAATGACACACCAGAGTGTTACTGTAAGAGTGGGTGGCTGAATGGGGAGAAAAGATTGTTAAAAGTAAGGAAGTTAAGGATCCAAGAAGGCAGAATATTACTTGGACCACCTACACCAGTGGTCTCAAACCTGGTCACATACTAGAATGACCTGGGGAGCTCTTAAATACACAGGCCTCCAGCCCTCAAAAATTGCAGCTCAATTGTTTGGGAGGGAAGTGGTACCTGGGCTTTTTTTTAAAAGCTGCTTGAATAATTTTAGAGTGAAGCCAGGGTTGGGACTGACTGATCTAAGTGGGCCAACCACCGAGTGAGGACAGAAGTGGCGTGAAGATGGGGGAAGTGAGCCGGCAGAGCTTCACTGGATGAGGAGTGACTGCAGGTTGGTGAAGACTACAGCATGGAGGTTTATGGAGATTTGAGGGTTTGTCCTTCAAATTGGTGGGAAAAGGTCAGGGAGGAACCATGGTCTTGGAGTGGCCATGAGGAGCAAAGCAGACACCTATCCCATCATTAGGCCCTGGGACACTTGAGGGGTGTCCCCATGTCCCCAGAAGTGAGCCAGATATTCGAGCAAAAAGATGAGGGGGACATTCAGAGAACAGGTTGAGGACATAGGGGAGGTTTGGGAGTCAGGAGGGTGGGAGATAAAGTCAAATAAGGAGATGCACGAAGCTGTGTGGGAAAGGGGACCCGGGAGTCTTGCATTGAAATAATGACAAGGGGAGGCATGACGGATTAGTACCAAGGCCTTTCAGGGGAAGATGGGTATTTGATTCTAATTAGAGCCTCTTTTTTGCATTTTATTTAGACTCTTAGGCAGTGTATTCATTTCCTAGGGCTGCTGTAACAAATTACCACAAACTTGGTGGCTTAATACAACAAGAATTTATTTTCTCATAGGTCTGGAAGCTGGAAGTCTGCAATCAAGGTGTCGGTAGGACCATGCTCCCTATGAAACCTGTAGGGGAAAATCCTTTCTGCCTCTTCCTAGCTTCTGACAATGCCCAGCTATCCGTGGCATTCGTTGGCTTATAGCTGCCTCACTCCAATTTCTGACTCCATCTTTTTATTTTTAGTTAATTAATTTGTTTAGTTGTTTGTTTGTTTGTTTATTTGGCTGCATTGGGTCTTTGTTGCTGCGCTCCAGCTTTCTCTAGTTGCGGCAAGCGGAGGCTACTCTTGGTTGCAGTGCACAGGCTTCTCATTATGGTGACTTCTCTTGTTGTGGAGAACAGGCTCTAGGAGCACAGGCTTCAGTAGTTGGGAAACACGGGCTTAGTTGCTCTGTGGCGTGTGGGATCTTCCAGGACCAGGCTTGAACCCATGTCCCCTGCATTAACAGGCAGATTCTTTAACCACTGTGCCACCAGGGAAGCCCCTGACTCCATCTTTATATGGCTGTCTTCCCTCCATGTGTGTCCAAGTCTCTCTCTACTTATAAGGCTACCAGTCATTGGATTAGGGCCCACCCTAATCCAGTATGACCAATCTTAACCTGATTACATCTACAAAGACTCTATTTCCAAATAAGGTCACATTCACAGCTACTGAGGTCTAGGATCTCAACACATCGTTTTTGGGGAGGAGAGGGACACAATTCAACCCACAACAGGCAATATAAGGAGGTGATGTGACAGCCAGGAAGAGTGTTCTTATCCAAAGAACACAGGCTCTTTGGGTTTCTATTAAATCCGCTGTTCACCTATCATTGCATAAGAGGGCCAGCAGTAGGCCTACTTTATAGACCTCAGTGTCCAGGCAGGGGAAAGGGCAACCTCACCAAGCACATATGCTCAGTGGAGTGTCCTCAACCCTGCCTGAGTGAGAAAACAAAGCTGATTCAGGGAAAACCCATCCTCATAGCGGATAAACAGTTCAAATAAACTTTGTGTTCATAGCAGGTCAGCAGTATCTTTGAATATACATAGAACATATATTTGATGAGAAGCTACAAAGTGACAAGATAATGAAAACCTCAAAGATTTCCTGCTACCTCACCATTAGCAGCAAGCAGTGAAGGAGACATAAAGCCAAAGAAAATAACCTGTGTTGTGCAAAGAACTCAAATTTAGTTGAAAAAGTAAGGTACTCCATCAATCAATTATCAAGGATTAAGTGCCTATTATTGTAGCATTGACACAAGAAAAATAAAATGAACAGCACTGCCCTGAAACGAACTTATCGGTTGGGGATGTGAAGAAACTAGAGCCACATATTAAAGACAATGTATAGTTAATTGCTAAATTGTATGGTGTAGATACACTCAATGATACAGAAATCCAAAAATAGAAGAGTAATGATTCCAGGATTAATCAAATGGGGCTTTCTGGAGTTCGATAAGTATTTCTTTGGAGTCTGTTCTGTGTACCCCAGTCACCAGGATGGACCCTAAACCCCCAACCCTCACTCCACGAGATTATCAGTATCTCTGTTTCACAGGCGAAGAAACCAAGGTTCACTGACATAAAGTGACTCACCTAAGGTCAGACAGCTTGTAAGTTTCCAAGTCAGGAGTTGAACCCAAGTCTTTTATCCTCAACTCCATAGCTTTTTCTACAATGCATTGAAGGATGAACAGGGTTTGGATGGATAAGGCAAAACAAGGAGAGGGTTTTATGTGTAGGAAATTGGATAATCCAATAAAATAAATTTTTTTATTTGAAATAAAAAATAGGGTTTTATGTGTGGGAAATTGGATAAATGGATTAATATTTTATTATTGCATTTAGATAGTTGGCTCCTGAGAGCCAGCCTGTATCCCCAGATGAGATGCTGCTGTCAGTCCTCCAGCTCTTAAAATATCTGGGTCAGTGAGAAGAGGATCACAAGGTCTCCCTGTGCTTATTTTTAACTTAAAAATATAACTTTTAAAGAAAAGGAGAGGATAAAAAGGAAAAACATTTAAGAAATGTTACAAGCTCAAGTCAAAAGGGAACTATTCAATAAGAACAGCTAGGTTATTGACCCTGACTTGGAAGCTGCAGGGAGGGTCCCTGGTGGGTGAAAGCACTTCCTGGCTCTATCAGAACTGAGAAGGGTGGCCTGGAATCTACATCAGAACATGGACCTAAGACTGGAGCAGAAACTGATGGAAGGAGACATGCAGGTGTGGGTGCATGTGCACTTCCCCACACCTTCCTTCCCTTTAAAAACACACTGCCCTTGATCCATTCTTCAGAGAAGAAAGAGAGAAAGAAATTCAGTGGGTTTGTTCCCAGCATCTACCACTGGCTTTTGCAATTTCAGAACAAGATGAAAAGAAGGGGAGTCTTTTAAGCCATTGCCCTAAGTAATATGAAAGTGGTACCAATTGACATATGAATGCTGTTCTTATAAGAAAGGTATTCTGAGTGCTGCTTTGTGTTTTTTTGAGAAAAAAACAGCAATAATATAACCACCTGTGCACAGCTGTCCCATCAGCTCAAAGATACCAGGAATGAGGAAGCTCTAAGTGCCACAAACTATTTCTCCCAGGACCTCAGAGTGAGATGTTTCTGCAAAGCATCCCACTGTGTCATGTGTCAAAAGCAGCACCTAAGAACAGACGGTTTCCCTCAGGACTGTGACAAGATGGGCACTTTCCAGCCTTGGGGTGCCATGCAGGGGAAAAAGTATCAGAGGTAGGTCCTGAGTCTAAGGAATTTACTCCCTGGTTGGGTCACTAACCCAGGACCCCAGTCAGAGCAAACGTTCCCTAAATGTTAGAAGCAGAAGGAACTACAATCCTACAGCCTGTGGAATGAAAACAACATTCACAGAAAGACAGACAAAATGAAAAGGCAGAGGACTATGTACCAGACGAAGGAACAAGATAAAACCCTGGAAAAACAACTAAATGAAGTGGAGATAGGCAACGTTCCAGAAAAAGAATTCAGAATAATGATAGTGAAGATGATCCAGGACTCCAGAAAAGCAATGGAAGCAAAGATCAAGAAGATGCAAAAAATGTTTAACAAAGACCTAGAAGAATTAAAAGAACAAACACCTAGAAGAATTAAAGAACAAACAAACAGAGATGAACAATAAAATAACGGAAATGAAAAATACACTAGAAGGAATCAATAGCAGAATTACTGAGGCAGAAGAACAGATAAGTGACCTTGAAGACAGATTGGTGGAATTCACTGCCACGGAACAGAATAAAGAAAAAATAATGAAAAGAAATGAAGACAGCCTAAGAGACCTCTGGGACAACATTAAATGCAACAACATTCTCATTATAGGAATCCTAGAAGGAGAAGAGAGAGAGAAAGGACCCGAAAAAATATTTGAAGAGATTATAGTCAAAAATTCCCTAGCATGGGAAAGGAAATAGCCACCCAAGTCCAAGGAAGTGCAGAGAGTCCCAGGCAGGATAAACCCAAGGAGAAACATGCTGAGATACATAGTAATCAAATTGACAAAAATTAAAGAAAAAGAAAAATCATTAAAAGCAACAAGGGAAAAACGACAAATAACAGACAAAGGAATGCCCATAAGGTTAACAGCTGATGTCTCAGCAGAAACGCTACAAGCCAGAAGGGAGTGGCACGATATATTAAAGTGATGGAAGGAAAGAATGGACAACCAAGTTTACTCTACCTGGCAAGGATCTCATTCAGATTTGACAGAGAAATCAAAAGCTTTACAGACAAGCAAAAGCTAAGAGAATTCAGCACCACCAAAACAGTTCTACAACAAATGCTAAAGGAACTTCTCTAAGTGGGAAACACAAGAGAAGAAAATGATTTACAAAAACAAACCCAAAACACTTAAGAAAATGGTAATAGGAACATACATATGGATAATTATCTTAAAGGTGAATGGATTAAATGCTGCAACCAAAAGAAACAGGCTTGCTGAATGGACACAAAAGCAAGACCCATATATATGCTGTCTACAAGAGACCCACTTCAGACCTAGGGACACATACAGATTGAAAGTGAGGGGACTGAAAAAGATATTCCATGCAAATGGAAATCAAAAGAAAGCTGGAGGGCTTCCCTGGTGGCGCAGTGGTTGAGAGTCCTCCTTCCAATGCAGGGGACATGGGTTCGCGCCCCAGTCCAGGAAGATCCCACATGTCACGGAGCAGCTGGGCCTGTGAGCCATGGCCTCTGAGCCTGTGTGTCCAGAGCCTGTGCTCTGCAATGGGAGAGGCCACAGCAGTGAAAGGCCTGCATACCGCAAAAAAAAAAAAAAAAAAAGAAAGAAAGCTGGAGCAGCAATACTCATATCAGACAAAATAGACTTTAAAATAAAGAATGTTACCAGAGACAAGGAAGGACACTGCATAATGATCAAGGGATCAATCCAAGAAGAAGATATAATAATTATAAATATATATGCAACCAACATAGGAGCACCTCAATACATAAGGCAAATGTTAACAGCTATAAAAGAGGGAATTGACAGTAACACAATAATAGTGGGGGATTTTAAGACCTCACTTACACCAATGGACAGATCAACCAGACAGAAATTAATAAGGAAACACAAGCTTTAAATGACACAATAGACCAGATAGATTTAATTGATATTTATAGGACATTCTATCCAAAACCAGCAGATTACACTTTCTTCTCAAGTGCACATGGAACATTCTCCAGGATACATCACATCTTGGGTCACAAATCAAGCCTCGGTAAATTTAAGAAAATTGAAATCATATCAAGCATCTTTTCCAAACACAACGCTATGAGATTCGAAATCAATTACAGGGAAAAAAATGTAAAAAACACAAACATATGGAGGCTAAACAATACGTTACCAAGAGATCACTGAAGAAATCAAAGAGGAAATTAAACAGTACCTAGAGAAAAATGACAACGAAAAAAAGATGATCCAAAACCTATGGGATGCAGCAAAAGCAGTTCTAAGAGGGAAGTTTATAGCCATACAGCCCTATGTCAAGAAACATCTCAAATAAATAATCTGACCTTACACCTAAAGCAACTAGAGGAAGAAGAAAAAAAAAAACCCTAGGTGAGTAGAAGGAAAGAGCTCATAAGATCAGAGCAGAAATAAATGAAATAGAAACAAAGAAAACAGTAGCAAATATCAATAAAACTAAAAGCTGGTTCTTTGAGAAGATAAACAAAATTGATAAACCTTTAGCCAGACTCATAAAGAAAAAGAGGGACAGGACTCAAATCAATAAAATTAGAAATGAAAAAGGAGAAGTTACAACAGACACTGCAGAAATACAAAGCATCATAAGAGACTACTACAAGCCACTCTATGCCAATAAAATGGACAACCTGGAAGAAATGGACAAGTTCTTAGAAAGGTATAACCTTCCAAGACTGAGCCAGGAAGAAACAGAAAATATGAACAGACCAATCACAAGTAATGAAATTGAAACTGTGATTAAAAATCTTCCAACAGGGGCTTCCCTGGTGGCGCAGTGGTTGAGAGTCTGCCTGCTGATGCAGGGGACACGGGTTCGTGCCCCGGTCCGGGAAGATCCCACATGCCGTGGAGCAGCTAGGTCCGTGAGCCATGGCTGCTGAGCCTGTGCATCCGGAGCCTGTGCTCCGCAACGGGAGAGGCCACAACAGTGAGAGGCCCGTGTACTGCAAAAAAAAAAAAAAAAAAGAAAAGAAAGAAAAAAAAATCTTCTAACAAACAAAAGTCCAGGACCAGATGGCGTCACAGGTGAATTCTATCAAACATTTAGAGAAAAGCTAACACCCACCTTTCTCAAACTCTTCCAAAAAACTGCAGAGGAAGGAACACTCCCAAATTCATTTTACGAGGCCACCATCACCCTGATACCAAAACCAGACAACGATACTACAAAGAAAGAAAATTACAGACCAATATCACTGATGAATATAGATGCAAAAATCCTCAACAAAATACTAGCAAACAGAATCCAAGAACACATTAAAAGGATCATACACCATGATCAAGTGGGATTTATCCCAGGGATGCAAGGATTCTTCAATATGTGCAAATCAATCAATGTGATTCACCATATTAACAAATTGAAGAATAAAAATCATATGATCATCTCAATAGATGCAAAAAAAGCTTTTGACAAAATTCAACACCCATTTATGATAAAAACTCTCCAGAAAGTGGGCATAGAGGGAACCTACCTCAACATAATAAAGGCCATATACGACAAACCCACAGCAAACAAAATTCTCAATGGTGAGAAACTGAAAGCATTTCCTCTAAGATCAGGAACAAGACAAGGATGTCCACTCTCACCACTATTATTCAACATAGTTTTGGAAGTCCTAGCCACGGCAATCAGAGAAGAAAAAGAAATAAAAGGAATACAAATTGGAAAAGAAGAAGTAAAACTGTCACTGTTTGCAGATGACATGATACTATACATAGAGAATCCTAAAGATGCCACCAGAAAACTACTAGAGCTAATCAATGAATTTGGTAAAGTTTCAGGATACAAAATTAATGCACAGAAATCTGTTGCATTCCTATACACTAACAACGAAAGATCAGAAAGAGAAATAAAGGAAACAATCTCATTCACCACTGCAACAAACAGAATAAAATACCTAGGAATAAACCTATCTAAGGAGGTAAAAGACCTATACTCAAAAACTATAAGACACTGATGAAAGAAATCAAAGATGCCAGAAACAGATGGAGAGATATACCGTGTTCTTGGATTGGAAGAATCAACATTGTGAAAATGACTATACTACCCAAAGCAATCTACAGATTCAATGCAATCCCTATCAAATTACCAATGGCATTTTTTACAGATCTAGATCAAAAACATCTTAAAATTTGTATGAAGACACAAAAGACCCTGAATAGCCAAAACAGTCTTGAGGGAAAAAAACAGACCTGGAGGAATCAGACTCCCTGACTTCTGACTATACTACAAAGCTACAGTAATCATGAGAATAATATACTGGCAAAAAAAAAAAAACAAACAGAAATATGGATCAATGGAACAGGATAGACAGCCCAGAGATAAACCCATGCACCTATGGTCAACTAATCTATGACAAAGGAGGCAAGGATATACAATGGAGAAAAGACAGTCTCTTCAATAAGTGGTGCTGAGAAAACTGGACAGCTACATGTAAAAGAATGAAATTAGAACACTCCCTAACACCATACACAAAAATAAACTCAAAATGGATTAAAGACCTAAATGTAAGACCAGACACTATAAAACTCTTAGAGGAAGACATAGGAAGAACACTCTTTGACATAAATCACAGCAAGATCTTTTTTAACTCACCTCCTAGAGTAATGGAAATAAAAACAAAAATAAACAAATGGGACTTAATGAAACTTAAAAGCTTTTGCAGCAAAGGAAACTATAAACAAGACAAAAGGACAACCCTCAGAATGGGAGAAAATATTTGCAAATGAATCAATGGACCAAGGGGTAATCTCCAAAATATGTAAAGAGCTCATGCAGCTCAATATTAAAAAAAAAAAACCCAATCAAAAAATGGGCAGAAGACGTAAATAGACATTTCTCCAAAGAAGACATATAGATGGACAAGAGGCACATGAAAAGCTGCTCAACATCACTAATTATTAGAGAAATGCAAATCAAAACTACAATGAGGTATCACCTCACATCAGTTAGAATGGGCATCATCAAAATATCTACAAACAATAAATGCTGGAGAGGGTGTGGAGAAAAGGGAACCCTCTTGCACTGTTGGTGGGAATGTAAATTGATACAGCCACTATGGAGAACAGTATGGAGGTTCCTTAAAAAACTAAAAATAGAATTACCATATAACCCAGCAATCCCACTACTGGCCATATACCCAGAGAAAACCATAATTCAAAAAGACACATGTACCCCAATGTTCATTGCAGCACTATTTACAATAGCCAGGTCATGGAAGCAACCTAAATGCCCATCGACAGATGAATGGATAAAGAAGATGTTGTACATATATACAATGGAATATTTCTCAGCCATGAAAAGGAATGAAACTGGGTCATTTGTAGAGATGTGGATGGACCTAGAGACTGTCATACAGAGTGAAGTAAGTCAGAAGGAGAAAAACGAATATCTTATATTAATGCATGTATGTGGAATCTAGAAAAATGGTACAGATGAACCGGTTTGCAAGGCAGAAATAGAGACACAGATGTAGAGAACAAACGTATGGCCACCAAGGGGGGAAAGGGGAGGGTGGGATAAATTGGGAGATTGGGATTGACATGTATACACTAATATGTATAAAATAGATAACTAATAAGAACATGCTCTATAAAAAATAAATAAATAAAATGAATTTCAAAAAAAAGAAAATGTTCCCTGAATGTTGAACATCACTGAAGGATAAGACTACCATACACAATGCAACAAGACAACTGTGCAAATCCCTGGCAACCTGAGGGCTGAATTGTGTGCCAGGAGAGTTCCAAGAAGGGCAAGATCAATACAAGTTGGTTTCACTGAACAAACGAGACTTCAGCCAAGCTCAGAATGGACACAACTTGCACTGAAAGGGAGTGACAGGTTCTTGGGGTGAAGAGATTTGTTTCTTCAGGCACTGTGCGTGCGCCACAAATGCAATGATGAGCAAAGTGCATCCTGGTCCCTGCTTTTACAGAGCTGTTGTCCAGAGATCAGTTTCCTTAGAGTCCAGGGTACTGGTGGGTCGTGACAAAAGTTGACATTTATTTAGGGCCTATAATGTGCCAGGCACTATGGTAAGTGCTTCACAAATAAAATCTCACTTGCTCCTCACTGCAACTCAAAGATAAGGGGGGTTTCTATTACCACCATTTTATGGATTGGAGACTGAGCCCACTGAGCTAATTAGTGGTGATGCCAAAATTCAAATCCAGGGCTGCCTAGCTCATGGGCCATTCCCTTTCCACACTACCTCATGGGAAATGATGTCAGGGGAGGGTGGATGGTGGAGTGCTTGGAAGGCCAGTGAAGCAGTCCATGTTTGCTGTGGAGGAAATAAGGTATTGGTTATCGGTTGTGTCTTCCTGCTGTTGCCTTAGCTGCTTTGCCTAAATCAGATTCCCAAGGTTCACACACAGAATTCAGAGGACCCTTCAGGCATGACACACTCTCTCCCTCCAGATCTCCATCAGCTTTCCTGCCATAGTGAACTGCAATGGCCATCTTGAAAGGAAATTTCAGTCCTATTTTTTTCTCTCCCTTAAATCCTAAACCTATGAGAAACCGTAGGAAACCATTCCCCATGGTTTTTCTCATCCGGCCCTATATTGGCCTTTTTTAGTTTTCCCAAGATCCACAAGAACCTTCACAGTTACCCAGAGACTAGCACACTAGTTATTTAGGTGACATCTTACCACCCAAAACATATGAAGGAGAAGGGAGATGCTGCAAATTTCTCCTTAGCTTTTATTTCTCCATCTTCCCAGGGAGGAAAAGGGCATGAGAGAAGAGGTATCTGCACTCTCTCCACCTCCCGAGAGGATGAGGGATTGTTCCCTGCCCTCAGTCCTTTCCTTCACTCTGAGTTGGGAAATACTGCTCCCAAGGAGGCCAGCCAGGATCATGAAGGTCAACCCACCTGGAGGACATAGAACTGGAGATGTTACAGTAAATGTGGAAATTCTTAAGTTCATATAGATAATATCTGCTTATCAATTATAAAGCACTTCCAGAACAGGCCTTCATTTGAATCTCTCACAATAGTTAGGTGGGTTTTAATGCTGATATGACTTTTTTTTTTTTTACAATTGAGGAAACTGAGGTACATAAAAAAGAAGTGGGTCCCTAAGGTCAGAGAGGTAGAACTTGCAGCCAGGCCCTCTGAGCTCAATTCTGTCCTCTGTCATCTCTTGCATATCCACTCAGGAATGCTGATTTGGATAAAGATGCCAGATAGGGATAGGAAAGCTTAATGGGCGGTCTCTATGATGTCATCCTCCAAGATTAGGGAGATTTGTCCAAATAGTTTTAATTTCATTTTGTACTCTCCTATGATTCTACCCTCCAACAACATGCCTTTCTCTTATAATAGTTGGCTTGGTGCTAACCAAATTTTAGAATAGTAAGTTCCATATACTCACTATTTCTGTGGAAAGAAGTGCTATTTTTACTTTGCCCTAAAACTATTTCTTTAAAATGATAAAGTTGCCCCTAGTTCTTGTGCTCTGGGATTTCATAAGTTCATATTTTTATCTTACGATTTTCATTATTTTATAAATTTCAATTATACTCCCCTCTCAGCCTGGGTCTTTCCAGAATGAAAAGCCCTAATTCTTTCATCATCCCCCACAAAGGCTTCTCCTGACCCTCTGGCCCAATTTAGGCATCCTTCTCTAGACCTTGGTTGGCTCTGTATGTCTTTGAGGTGTATCAGATCATCAGGCCCTCATCACTTTGTCCATTATTCTTTATAAAAGAGCACAAATGGTTTCAGCTAAAATCAAATGCAGAAATATTTGAGAGACACTTTTAAAAATCAAGCAATTCTTTTGCTCCAAGTCAGCCCAGCATAGGCTGAATGAAAAAAATACACATTTTTGCTTCAAGTCTGAAATAAATTTGAACACACCGCTACTAGTCAACCTTGTAATCTATTATGAAAATGACAATTTGCAAAGCACTTTCACATAGATTATTATCTCACTTGACCCTCACATGAACCATGCATAGTAGAAAAAATGTATTATTGTCCTCATTTTTCACATGAGAAACGTAAAAAGATGAGTCTAACCCACAGTCAAACAGCTGGAATTAGAGCCCCAGTCACTGGCCTTCCATCGAGAGAATGGTCTTTTATCCACTGTGCAATGTAGCCTTCCTTATAAACACTTGTGATTTACATTGAAGCACCAAACTACCTCTCTCTGAGTCTTTTTCAGTGGCCACAGCACAGTCACAAAATATTCTATAGTTCTACTGAAAGGAAAGATGTTTAAGGTTAATCTAAACCCTCTTCCCTTTTCTCTCTACCTGCTCTCCGGCAGCAATCTCAGCCACAACACAGGCATCATTGTCATCTCCACGCAAATGCCTCCCAAATCTGTATCTCTAGGCCACACCTCCACTCTGGCACCAGAAAGGTATAAAAGTGCATACTTGACATCTCTTGGATGTCTCAGTATGCTCCCTTTTGATGTTCCTCCTCTCAAATACCTATCCAGGAACCTACGAGTCTTGACTTTTCTCTCTCCCTCCCCTTACCCCCACTGCTATATCCAATCTAACACCAAGTCCTTTCACTTTTACCTCCCACACAGCTCCCGTGCTGTCCATTTCTCTCCTTCCCCATAATCACCACCTTAGTCCAAGACCGTCATCTCCCCTTTGGACTTTCATGGACTCCTAACTGGTCTCCCTCTCCAGTCCTTCCTCCTCACTATAGACTATGCCATTCTGGTCATGCCATCCCTACCCCACCCCTGCTTAGAACACTTCAATGGCATCCCATTGCTCGTAGGGTAAAGGCAAAACACCCAGAACGGGCCCACCAGCCCTGCCTAACCTGGTCCCACCTCCAGCCTCATCTCACAACACTCGCCTTCATTTCTTAAGCTCCAGCCCCACTAGCCTTCGTTCAGGCCTCTTTACTCACCATGCTTTCATTTGCCACAGGGTCCTAGCATATTCTTCCTTGTCTTCCCTGATTATTTAAATTCCTAGAATTAGATTCCTAGAAGGCTCCAACTTCATATAGAGGTTCAAGGGTCTTTCCTCAGGAAATCCTATCTTGACCTCCCTGAGTTAAATTCTTCCACTATGCTTTTCACGGAACTGCTTGGGCATGGTTTTAATTTATGTCTGTCTCCCCCACCAGATTTGTAAACTTTTGCTCACCATCATATTCCCCGTGCTGTGCTGAGCTTGGAACACAGAAGCACGTCAATAAATGTTTGTTAGATAGATGAATAAACTCACTAATGAGGAAACGGTTGTATGGATTATACATCCTCATTATGGAATACTAGGCAGCTGTTAAAAAGAATAAGTCTATATGTTCTAATACAGAATGATGTCCCGGACATATTATTAATTTAAAATAGTACATTACAGAACAGTATGAATACTATGATCAGTTATTTTTTAAACCTATGTATGTCTTTATTTTTAAAAAATCTCTGTGTGTATGTATACATGTGAATGTGTTTATGCATATGTGTGTATATGTTTTAAATGGCCTGCAATACACCTGAAACTAACATATTATTATAAGTCAACTAAATATCAATAAAAATAAAGAAATACAAATAAAAAGGTCTGCAAGACTAACACCAAACTGCTTACAGTGGTTGCCCTGGAGAAAGGGACTGAGACAGGATACAGAAAAATAGAATAGAAACTTCTACTCAAAAACTCCTTGCTGGTTTGACTTTTTTCAATGACCCTGTGGTATTGTAATTATTTTAACAATATCATTTTTAAAGATAATGATAGAACTCAACAAAGTTCAGGAAACTGGCCATTTCTATGTACAGCAAAAATAAAATAAAATAACCACTTTGTGTATGATTCCTCAACAATGATAAAGTTCCAGAAATCAGCATATTTCCAGATCAGATCTCCAATCTAGCTGTGATGAACAGGCAGCACAGTGTCTGGAGAGTAGCACTGACATATATACACTACTGAATATAAAATAGTTGGCTGGTGGGAAGCAGCAGCGTAGCACAGGGAGATCGGCTCGGTGCTTTGTGATGACCTAGAGGGGTGGGATAGGGAGGATGGGAGGGAGGCTCAAGAGGGAGGGGATATGGGGACATATGTATGCATATGGCTGATTCACTTTGGTGTACAACAGAAACTAACACAGTACTGTGAAGCAATTATACTCCAATAAAGATCTATTAAAAAAAAAAAGAGGCAGCACGGAAGAGAACAAGGAGACATGCCAACATGTGTTTGTCTCATTCTTTTTAATAACTGCTTAGTATTCCATAATGAGGATGTACATCACATACAACCCTTTCCTTCCCTCACATGACCCATATAAACAATAAACATTTTGAAAAAATCACTGCTCTTTATTTAGTTATACAATCTTGGAAGGAAAATAAGAGAAACAAATAATACTGTGAATTTTTCTTAGTTTACTTAGCTTTTTTTTTGTTGTTGTTAAATAAAAGTGATTATGTGTAGATACTTTTATTTTCCTTTACTTGCCAAAGAACAAATCTTTCGTTGTCTTTACCATAGTTCCAATAGAAAAGATAGCGTTCTACAGCCACGCAGGCTGCAGAGGAAGGAGCAGGGACAAATACACGGGTGATGTGCAGACCGGATTATTCCACAGCTAATAGCACAAGACCTCACTTCAGTTGTCAAGAGAAGTGTGTGCAGGTGGATAGACCCACAGTTAGAGGAAAAGAAGAGGTAGCTGTGTGGGAGTGATTTCTCCAGCAGCCAGCCTACAAGAGAGAGCTGGGAAAAGTCTGTGAATATAGAATAAATGCTGTCACTTGGAGCTGCATTGATTTTTTTTTCAGACTAATGGCTTAGACGGTAGAACAACCAAACGATGACTAAAATGTGAGTCAAATGCTTTCAAATAAAATCATTCTAATGAAGCAGGAACACAGGCAAACAGAGAGCAGGTCATTAGGGGTTCTAACCAATACTTGTTAAACCTGAAGAAACTCACTCTCCTTAATGACTGCCTCTTTCAATCTAAGTCATTTTGACATTAGTGAGCTGGGGACAATCGATCTTTATTACTAGTGATATCTACTGATCAGCTCTGAACGGTGGGAAAGGTAGCTCCCAGTGGGGCTTGTGTACTTTTCTCAATCCTGATTTGTCTTCCTTCTCTCCTGGGGTCTCTCCAGCATGTCTTCTACTATCCCAAAAGGCGTCAGGAAATTCTAAAATTAGCTTCAAAGTTGGTATCTTGATATTTTTGAAAACTAACTTTCATTTAAATAGAAAAATAGCTCACATTAAGAAGTAAGTTTGGAGACTTCCCTGGTGACGCAGTGGTTGAGTCCGACTGTCATTGCAGAGGACACGGATTCGATCCCTGGTCCAGGAAAATCCCACATGCCTCAGAGCAACTAAGCCTGTGCACCACAACTACTGAGCCTGCGCACTTAGAACCTGTGCTCTGCAACAAGAGGTCACCACAATGAGAAGCACATGTGCCACAATGAAGAGTAGTCCCCACTCACCACAACTAGAGAAAGCCTGCATGCAACAACGAAGACCCAACGCAGCCAAAACTAAACAAAATTTTAAAAATAAATAGATAAATGTGTGCCTTTATGTATTTATTTTAAAAAAAGAAAAAAGAAATGGTGCTGGAACAACTGAATATCCAATGCAAAAAAAATGAATGAAGACACTGTCCTTATATCTTTCACCAAATTAACTCAAAATGGATCTTATACATGAGTATAAAAGGCAAAACTAAAAAACTTCCAGAAGAAGACAAGATAAAAACTAAGGCACCTTAGATTTAGGAATGAGTTTTTTAGATATAACACCGAAGCACAATCCATGAAAAAAAATTGGTAAATTGGACATATTAGAATTAAAAACTTCTGCTCTGCAAAAGACACTTAAAAGAATAAAAATATAAACCACAGCTTGGAACAAAAATAGTTGCAAAATGCATATCTGATAAAGAACTTGTACCTAAAATACACAAAGAATTCTTAAAACTCAACAATAAGAAAACAAATAACCCCATTTACGAATGTGCAAAAGCTCTAAGCAGACACTTTACTAAAGAAGATATACAGGGCTTCCCTGGTGGCGCAGTGGTTGAGAGTCTGCCTGCTGATGCAGGGGACACGGGTTCATGCCCCGGTCCGGGAAGATCCCACGTGCCGCGGAGTGGCTGGGCTGTGTGCCATGGCCACTGAGCCTGCGCGTCCGGAGCCTGTGCTCCACAACGGGAAGGGCCACAACAGTGAGAGGCCCACGTACCGGTAAAAAAAAAAAAAAAAAAAAAAGAAGAAGAAGATATATAGATGGTAAATAAGCATATGAAAAGATGCTCATCATATTGTCATTAGAGAATTGTAAATTAAAACAACAGTGAGATACCTCTACTACACACCTATTGGAATGTCTAAAATCCAAAAACTAACACCACCAAATGCTGATGAGGATGTGGAGCAATGGCAACTCTCATTCTTTATTGATGGGAATGCAAAATGATACAACTACTTTGGAAGACAGTATAGCAGTTTCTTATAAAATTAAACATAATCTTATATGATCCAGCAATCGCATTCCTAAGTATTTACCCAAATGAGTTGAAAATTTACATCTACCCAAAAACCTACACAAGAATGTTTATAGCAGCTTTGTTCATATTTGCCAAAACTTGGGAGCAAACAAGATGTCCTTCTGTAGGTGAATGGGTAAACAAGCTGTAGTATATCCATACAGTGTAATATTATTCAGTGATAAAAAGAAATGGACTATCAAGCCATGAAAAGACATGGAGGAAACTTACCAGATACAAGATCAGCTTACAAAAACTACTGGTATTTCTCTATATCAGAAATAATCAACTGGGAAATATAACAGAAATAAAATATTGTTCTCAAGGGCAACAAAACCAGTAAGGTACTTGTAATTAACATAACTCAGAACAATCCACACAACTTTAAGGAGAACAACTTTAAATTCTATTTAAAAACATGAAAGATCTGAATAAATAGCAATATATCCCTGTTCATAAATGAGACAACTTAAAATTGCAAAAATATCAATACTCCTCCAAATTAATCTCTAAAGTCAACACAATTCCATTCAAAATTTCAGCCAGATTTTTTGACGAACTAAAGAAATTTATTCCAAAATTTATCTAAAAGGATAAAGATTCACTAACAGCTAAGTCATATTTGAAAAAGAAGAACACAGGTGGAAGAGTTACTCTTCCAGATATTAACACATGCTTCAAAGCTAAAAACATAAAACAATGTGATACTATTATAGGAACAGATATGTGAACCAAGGGAATAGAATAGAAAGCAGAGAGCAGACACATACATGTATACCTGGAAACATGAAAAAAATATTACCCAGGCTTTAAAGTTCAGTGAAATTAATTATAATTTCATTTAATCATCTTCATTTTAAAAGAACAAAATATATAAATTCTGGTACTGCTTAGGAAAATTCAAGATTCCTGGTCATTTTAACAGTGAGATAGTTCATTCACATAGATGATTCCATGATAGATGGATAAACTTCATACACTAGAATAAGGTTTCTAAGAAGCAATTTCCTGGCTTGTTTGAAGAGAGAGTTTGACATAGCCATAAGGAGCTCCAATTCTGGAGTCAGAAACACACCTGGACTGGATTCCAGGTCTGTCATTACTACATACAATATGGCAGGTTTCTTAGATCTACAAGTCTTGATTTCTTCATCTGCAACATGTGATAAAAATGGTTCATACCTCAAAGGGTTGTTGCGAAGATTAGGTGAGAAGATGCCTGTAAAGTGCTTAGCACAGTTCTTGACCCATAATAAGCACCTAACATCTGTGAGCTGCCGTTATTACTATTATTCTAAATGGCTTGCATATTGAAAGAAGCAGAAAGGGAAGAAATAGTAAATGGATGGTGTGTAAATGAGATGCTTGAAATATGTTAGGGAGCGTGGCCTCGGGGAAGAGTTGATAACGGGAAGGTCAGCAGAGTGGGAAGAACTAGAAAAATCCTATGTGCCCTCCTCAGTGAAAAGGAGGGCAAATGGAAGCTGACAGCAGGTTAGTAATTTGTGTTTAAGAGAAGAGAGGATATCATTGTGGATGATTAAAACCATAATCTACCTCTGGCTTTTTCTCTTACCAGATGCACCTAGAACACACCAAAGCAGAGAAGAAACAGCACAGACTAGCACGCGGTTCCACGCCGGTACTGCCTAACTGTGCTTATCCTCCATCAACAGGTGTATGTGAGCCACAGGTAAAGCAAACCTCAGTTTACGAGTCACATAATAAAAGCCACAAGATGCAAAGGGATCCAGAAATTCTCTAAGCTGGTGGTTTTCAAGTTTTTAAGCCACAAAACCTTTTCTTAAGAAAAGCATGAATAAAAAAATAAAAACGTGCAGCTACTCAGGCCTCAGCAGCAGAAACGGAGTCCCAGAGCCCAAGAGGCTCAAGTCTACACCTGCAACCCCCCATCCCGAATGTGGCTCGGAAGTATAATCTGAAAGCCACTGATACCGTCCTACCCCTCAACTTTTTTTTTTTTTTTTTTTTGGCCATGCCACACGTCTTATGGGATATCAATACCCCGACCAGGGATTGAACCCGGCCCTGGCAGTGAAAGCGCCACGTCCTAACGACAGGACCGTCAGGGAATTCCTGCCCCTCAACTTCAGAGATGTGGAAAGTGAAGGTCAGAAAGGCGAGAGGACTTCCACAAAGTTGTAACCACATGGGGACAGAGCTAAAACAGAATCCAATCCAACAGTTATCTGACGGCCAGTCAGGTTCTCTTTTTACCACTGAACATTACCTTCTTGACTGACATACCAAAAAGATGAGGAGGAAAGTAAAACATGTTTGAGAAGAATGTTCTCATCATAGGAAAAACATAAAAATGGAAGGCTGGAGAGCAATGAAGCCTGGCAGCTTGGGCTCCACTAATCTGCATATGAATGGAACACCACCTCCATCAGTGGCTGACTAGAGTTACCAAAACAGTTTTTTGAACATTAAAACAAATTAAGCCAAAAAAAAAAAACCCCTTCAGCAATTCCCTGAAGGTCCAGTGGTTAGGACTCAGTACTTTCACTGCCAGGGTCCGGGTTTCGATCCTTGGTTGGGAAACTAAGGTCCCATAAGCCACAAGGTGCAACCAAAAGAAAAAAAACCCTTCACAGTGAGTGCATAACAGAATCACATCTACAACTATACTGCGTATGAATGCGCACAATTATACTTTGGAGGAAGTTTAGGCCACATTAATGGGACTGTGTGGGAATGAAAAAGGGCTTGAATAGCCAATGAAATTAACTACAGTGACTAATGGATGAATTATATAGTCATATGATACTGAGCATGATTTTGGTGTTCTGTTCACAGAACTCCAGCTTAAATCATCTGGTTGTACTTTAAAGGAGTCTGTATTCTAAAATCAAAGGTCAAGTTAAGTGCTTCCTTTCTAGACTTGTATGTTGTGAAGTTCAGAGTTCATATCAACACGAGTAAATTATTTTCTAAGTACTATCACATCCCTCTATTTAAGACACCAGTGATGTAGACAGAGCCCTCAAAATTCAGCTCCTTCATGGCCTTCACAGTTTCAGTTTCCCACTGGCTTACTAGGCCTGAGTACACAGCCATACAACCCAACAGGGAGAAATCCTATGACTCTGCAGCCTGTGACACCTCATTATTCTGCATTGTGTTTACTCTTTAATTCTATAAAAGGAGGATTTATAGTACCTAGAGAGAAACTATCCAGTAGTTTGGCACAGATTATTTCCTGGCCTTATCTACAACACATCCCTTAAGAGCGTCTCACTTCCTCCAGCTTAAAAACCGCTCCAATGTATGGCTGGATGCACCCTTCCTGGCAGTACTGAATTGCTGAGGACAGGCCTCTGAAGAAGAGGGGAAAGTTCTGGTCCTGGTATCGGCCCCAGTACAGCCCCATGGCAGAGATATTCTTCAGGAGCAGAAGACTGGCCGGCACAGAAGCAATGGTTCCTCCAGCAACACCCACCACCACAATCCTGCCCTCCCATGCCAGGCTGAGGGGAAAAGGAGAAGAAAAAAAGATTATAAAAGGCAATGTACATTCATAGCCATTAGGATGGCTACTATTTAAAAAAAGAAAAAAAAACAGAAATTAAGTGTTGGTAAGGATTTAGAGAAATGGAACCCTCATGGACTGTTGGTGGGATTGTAAAATGGTGCAAATGCTATGGAAAACAGTATGGAGGTTCCTCAAAAAATTAAACATAGAACTACCATATGATCCAGCAATCTCACTTCTGAATCTATATCCAAGAGAAGTGAAAGCAGGGTCTTGAAGAGATATTTGTACACCCATGTTTACAGCAGTACTATCTATAATAGCCAAGAGGTGGAAACAATCCAAATGTCCATCAACTGATGGATGTTTAAACAAAATGTGTTATATACATACAGTAGAATATTATTCAGCCTCAAAAAGGAAGGAAATCCTGTCACATGTTAAAACATGCATGAACCTTGAGGCCATTATGTTAAGTGAAATAAGCCATTTACAAAAAGACAACTACTGTATTATTCTACTTATATGGGGTATCTAAAGTAGTCGAATTCATAGAAGCAAAGTAGAATGGTGGTTACCAAGGGCTGGGGAGAAGCGGGGAAAGAGGAGCTGTTGTTTAATGGATATAGAATTCAGCTTTGCAAGAAGAAAAACGTATGAAGATCTGTTTCACAACAATGTAAATATACTTAACACTACTGAACTTACACTTTACAATGGTAAATGTAGCAAGTCTTTTGTTATGTATTTTTTACCACAATTTAAAAAACACAGAATGAGGGGAGAGAAAGCAACGTACATTAATTCAGAGAGACAAAGTAGGTTTTGGGGGTGGGGGGCAGGTGTGTAATGGGTACAGAGTTTTTGTTGGGGATGTTGACACAACATTGTCAACATGTTTAATTGTATACTTACAAATGGTTAAAATGCTAAATATTAGGTTACTGTATATTTTACCAAAATTAACAAAAAAAGCAACATGCATTAAACACCCAGCTGGGAATTCCTATTGACCTTACAAACTGGCAGGGGTGACCCATTCTACACCAATTTGTATTCCTCAGTAGGAAAATAGAAAAATAAGCCGTAAGCAAGATAGTAGGGGGTCAGAGAAACTAGCCAGTCTTGTAAGGGAACCCACTTTAGAATCAAAGCTGTCTATTTAACTACTCAGCTACTTTGTGGAGGGGAATCAGGTATAAACAGATATCATTCCAATGCTGAACAACTCAGTTTGAAAATTTTGAACTTAGGAAGCAAGAATAAGAATTCAGACTCTCTCATGAAGCATCATTTGCTTTACACTAAGGCTTACTTTAGGACTCATTTAATTTATATACTTTTCTAGGGAATTTTGAATAATTGACAAAATACTATTACCTGGAAGGCAAGAGAAGGGTATGAATTAGCAGTCCTCTGTCCTGGCTCCCCATTTAGTCAACACACTCCTCCCTTTGCCTCCTGTCTAAGCACAGTAGTGGACACAGTGCAGTGATGCACAGGGGCTATAGAACCACATGGATCCCTTCTGTGGGCAAGCTGCTCTCTCTGCTTCTGTTTCTTCTACTTTAAACTAAGATAAACCACAAAACTGTGCTTACCAGGATGACACAAGAAATGAAGTTAACATTATCAGAGCCCTCCAGGGTCTCTGGTTGAAACAGAATGAGAATTGGTGTGGTTACAGCAGTCCCATGAAATCTCCAGTGATTTTTTTTTTTTTTTTAAATAAAACAAGTCAAGGAGACACCTATACTGGTGGCTGCTTCAGAAACCAGTAAGATCAAAAGAGTCTGTACCTTGCTGCTCAGTGAACTGGGAGACTGCCACCCCAGTAATTCTAACATCTGAACAATGGTCTCAAGAATTACCGACACCATGTATATAAAGTAGTTAGTGGGGGCAGGCATAGCTGAATTTAACACATGTATAATTTCTAAAACATTTGATATTGCCAACTAGAGAGTCCGCAGTCGTTTTTTGGATATTTTCCAGTTGGCTATTTTGTTTTTGCTATATTTAAGCATTTCCTGATTTTCCCTCTGCTTCTATTCCTTCTCACCCAGCCACTCAGCTGTTCTCGTTGATGCCAGTGGCTACGGGAAAAGTGAGCAGCAAAGACAAAAAAGAAGCAAGGCCAGAAGGAATACAGAGGTCTGGAAAGGTTTCTGCAGAGCCCCAGGTCTAGCCCACTCGGGAGGACCACTGCATGTACCTGCGGAGAGCCTCCAGGAAGATATCTCCTTCCACGGTATCAATGACCACGTTCACCCCGCCACTGCCCACCAGCTTCCCCACTGCTTCCTTCAGGCTGCCCTGACTGTAGCTCACGATGGACTGTGCACCCCTCTGCATCGCCAGCTTGCACGGCTGCAGCTATTACCTACATAAAGAACACAATGCTTCTGATGGTCCAGAATACGTACCAAGAAGGCTCACCCCACCCACCCAGCCTCCAACTAAAGAAGGAAACCAGCGTGACCTCACTGTCCTAGCATCAGCCTCAACCCAACACATAAGGCCCATCACACAGCACCATCACACGGGCCCCTGCATACCCACTGGCAACGTGATCCACATTTCCAGGAATCCTGGAACCCCAGTGGGTCTAGCTAGGCGACAGTTCAGGAGACACTCACAAGTTCTTCTCCAAATGCAAATTAAAACCACCATTTATTGAGTACCCAGTATGAGTCAAGTAGTAAGGACACAAGCTAAATAACCAGCTTAGAGTCAAAAAAGCAAGATCCAGCAGTATGATGGCAGAAGTACTGCCATCATACTGAGTCCAGTATGTGCAAGCTAGAGGTATCTAACCTCGATCTACAAGATCAGGAAAAACTTCTCAGAGGGTAAAACATGATTCAATGGAAAGATCTTGAAGTCAGACAGACCTGAGTTCAAATCCTGGCTCTGCTACTAACTAGCTGTATTACCTAAGGCAAATTACTTAGTAAGAACTAACACTTACATGGTGCTTACTATGTGCCCAACACTATTCTAAATGCTTTACATATATTAATAACTCATTTAATCTTAATATCCCAATAATATGCATACTATTATTATCCCCATTTTAAAGATGAAGAAACTGAGGCAAAAGAGGTTAAGTATCTTGCCCAAGGTCACACAGCTCATGGGAGGCAGAACTGGGATCCAAACCCAGGTAATTCGTCTCTAGAGTTCATGCTTTTAGCCTCTATTTTGCCTGCCAACTCCTCTAAGCTTCAGTTACCCCATCCATAAAATAAGATAAATTTTTAAAATTAAATGGAATACTGTATATAAAGCACTTAGAAAACAAAGTGTTGGATAAACTGAATCTATTGTTACACATATGCAATCGTTTATTCTATTTAAACCTCATAAGAACATTATGGGGGAGGTACAGTTACTCCCATTCTGTAGATGGAAACAAAGACCCAGAAAGGTTAAGTATTGGGCCGGCCAAAAAGTTTGTTCGGTTTTAAGTAAAAATAAAAGACACATTTTTCATTTTCATGAAGAACTTTACTGAACAATGTATTCACTAACCGAACAAACTTCTTGTCCAACCCAATAATTAAGCCAGGATCATCCAGGTAGTAGGTGATACGACAACTATTCAAATCCAATGCTGCTGATTCCAAAGCCCATGCTTTTCCACTCCATCACCCTGGGAGAAAGCCATGCCTAAGACCTGCCAAAGATGGCATAGATGGCTGTGGGCGATATTGTGAGGAGGTCTGGGGTTTGGAAGTCTCCAGAAAATCTTCAGACACTCAAGAATTGCCTAGAGGTGCCTTATCCCTGAGCAGCATCCACCAGCCCAAGCACTTTGGCCCCAAGGTGACATTCAGAATGTGCAAACACCCAAGAACATCTGTGTCCTTAAAAAATTCCAAACTCACCCATAACTATTTGAAACTGAAAGTTACCCTCATATACTCCCCCGTGGAACCCTCAAACATCTGCGTTTCACTGACTGCTATCAGCACACAGTGCCATAGAGGGAAGACACCAGTCGAGGGTCAGGCACCTGATTCCAACCCCAGGATTCTCTGTAGGTCCCAGTGAGGCCTGCTGTGAATCATTTTCTCTCTTCATGCCTCACCTTCTTTGTCTGTGAAATAGGGATAATAAACACTTGCATTCCCCATCTCCCAAGGGGTCTGTGAGGACCAAGGGTAAGATAATTGCTGTGGAGGCAATGTGAAAGCAATATGAAATACTGTGAATGAAAGATGTTATCAAAATGACCTGTTCCAAGTAGGTGGCATGATGACATTATTTTTTTGTTTGTTTTTGCTTAAAACCATTATTGCTGCTAAAGAAAATACAGCTTAGATTAATTTTAATATCTGAATTAAAACAAATTTTTCTCTCTACTTAACTTCCTATAACTATTTAAAACAAATGGTAGGGACTTCCCTGGTGGTGCAGTGGATAAGACTCCACGCTCCCAATGCAGGGGTCCCGGGTTTGATCCCTGGTCAGGGAACTAGATCCCACATGCATGCCACAACTAAGGAGCCCACCTGCCGCAATAAGGAGCCCACCTGCTGCACCTAAGACCCAGTGCAACCAAAAAAAAAAAAAAAAAGTAGCAGAATCTCCTTTTAAAATAGATTAAAAATAGGGCTTCCCTGGTGGCGCAGTGGTTGAGAATCTGCCTGCCAATTCAGGGGACACAGGTTTGAGCCCTGGTCTGGGAAGATTCCACATGCTGTGGAGCTACTAGGCCCGTGAGCCACAACTACTGAGCCTGCGCATCTGGAGCCTATGCTCCACAACAAGAGAGGCCGCGATAATGAGAGGCCCGCGCACCGCGATGAAGAGTGGCCCCGCTTGCCACAACTAGAAAAAGCCCTCTCACAGAAACGAAAACCCAACATAGCCAAAAATAAGTAAATAAATTTTTTTTTAATTAAAAATAAATAAATAAAACAAATGGTACAGTTTTATCTTCCCAGAAATGTTAAATAGTCAGTGGTTCTAGACAATGAGACTAACTGTGGTCTCCCCGCTAAGAGAGGTGCTAAAAGCCCTCACTTTTGAGTTGAAATGTGTTCATACTCCATGAAGAGCCTCCTGGTATCTAAGACTGCTTTCAGAACTCATATGTCCTTCCCAAAAGAAAGTCAATGTGAGAAAAAAGAGCTGCCACCTGGAGAAATTCCACACCAGTCCAATTATCACCAAACCTGTATAGCATCTTGGTGCCTCTGGATATCCCCACCGCAGGCTACGCAGGAACCTCACACTCAGCACATCCAAAACTGAACTCACCATATCCTCCTGGGTTCTCAGTCCCAGCAAATGGCAAATCCCCAAGTGCACCTAGTTTGCGCCTTCCCACTCAATATCTAATAATAACAGGATCCCTTTTCAAGGGATCCTCCATGACACACCATGCCCTCAAACAGGCACATGGCACGAGTGACCTCAATATTCCCACAACCACCCAATGAGAAAGCATTATTGTACAAATGAGGAAACTGAAGCTATTAAGCCAGAGACAGAGCTACAGTTTGCCCCTAGGTCAGGCTAATGTCAAAGTCTTTGTTCCTTCAACTATATCAGGATGCTCCCCAGTCACCAAATTCTCTATTTTCTTCTACTTTGGTATCTCTCTGATCATCGCCTCCAGTGCCTTGTTTCAAGTATCATCACCTCTGGCTTGGATTGCTCCAGGAATCTGTCCTATTGCCTCTGACCTTGCCCCTATCCCTCATCCCCACTGCTACCAAAGTGAACTTTGCAAAATGCAAAGATGATCATGTCACTTCTCTACAAAATCCTCAATAGCTCCTGCAGCTTCCAAGAAATGTTCAAATTCCTCAGTGTCTCATGATCTTATCTCTGCTCCGCTCCCTAGAGTCATCTCCCACTGTTCCCCACACACATCCTTCGCTCCACAGATGCTATTTGCAATTCCCTGAATGCATCACGTTAGTACCTATGTCTCTGTCTTCTAATATGTCCTCCCACCACTAAAATGGCCATCCCTTCCCTTCTTCCTCTATTCAACTGCTATCAGTCCTGCAAAAGTCAGCTTAAACGTCCACCTCCTCCAAGAAATCCTTCTTCTCTAATACCTGCAGCCTCCGAGAAAAGCCCCTGTAGAGAGGTGGGTCTTGCTTTCATGTATTTATTCATTCATTCAAGAAATAATTATTGAGTGCCTACTAAGGTCTCGGCACCATGCTAGGTGCTGGGACTGCAATAATGAATCAAACAGACACTACTCCTGCCTTGATGGGGATTACAGTCCAGTGGGAGGGACACATTGATCTAGTAATGACACAAGTAAAGGATTAACCACATGCTATGAAAGAGAAGTACAGGATGCTATGAGACCACATACAAATAGTCCAGGGGAGGGGACAAACATCTCCTGAGGGACAAAGAATACTTCTCCAAAAAAGCGACATCTGAGTTTAAATTTGAAGCTCGGGGGGGACAGTTTAGAGCATTATAGGTAGAAGGAATAGAATCTTCAGAGGTTGTGAAGCGAATTGAACCTTGCCAGGTTCTAGTAACTTAGAAGGGTGAGTGGTTTACTCCTAAGTCCCCTCACTAGTCTGCAAGCAAACAGATGGCAAGACCCTACTCTAGGTTACTTTACATCCCCAGTAACTTGCATATGCTTTTTAATAAACAAATGAATAGATTCCATGTTTGAAAACAAGAGGCATGATATTTTTTAATGGAGAATCAAACATGCAAATACCTTGACCTTGAAGTGACCTTGAAGAACACTTGCTGCCACATCAATCACGGCCCGGCCTGTGGCTCCAGATGCTGCTGTCACTAAAACAGCTTCTCTGAGCCAGAGAAAGATGAGTGTTACCCAAGACATCAAAAATCCTCCAACGGTATGATTTCACGAACACTTTGAAGCGAGGACATTTTCAAGCAAGAAGAGAACTGAGAGGCCATTTCATTCGACCCTTCATGTACATGTACACATATGTGGATGCTCTCCAGCTTCTCAGGCTGGGTTATGTATGTAGATCAGTGCTAATTTAGTCCCGTCTTGAAGACTTCCCAGGTAAGGGTCCTTAATCTCTCTAGGTAGCCTCTTCCTCATTCCAGTGGCAGCCTTCCTTTGCACTACCACTCCAATTTCTGCTTCATAAATTCTGTCCTAAAATCATTCTCCTACTAAACACTGCCAAATTTTAGAAGGTAACAGCCACTGCTCAACTAAGCCCATCTCCCTGGATCAATTCTGAGGCTCTCTGAAAAGAGCAAGAAGCTGTAGTTATGCTCCAGGTAAAGTGGGAAATTCAGCACCTCTGAGTTTGAAATATCCCACTTAGGTACACCCAACCAAGCCTCACAGAAACAAATACCACAGGCCTCCATTAAAACCAGAGTGAAGCGAGTTTAAATAAACCAGCTGGCTAAAATGTAAAGTTTTCTAGGAGGTGATATCCAGAGGAGTCAGACTTGAGGGA
The DNA here is from genome assembly GCF_949774975.1 of Lagenorhynchus albirostris. Classification (NCBI taxonomy): domain Eukaryota; kingdom Metazoa; phylum Chordata; class Mammalia; order Artiodactyla; family Delphinidae; genus Lagenorhynchus; species Lagenorhynchus albirostris. Next base: position 51,643,078 of record NC_083096.1, on the reverse strand, counting down.
CAGATTTCTCCAAATACATGTTGGCCAAGTTCTCAGTCTACCATTCCCTCTCAGACAAAAGGATATCCCCACTGTCACCAGACTCCAATCTTGGGTCACTCGCTACCTTCCTTCGGCCTTTCCTCAGATAGACATGAGGTAAGGGTCAGGGAAAGGAAAGGAAGGGGCAAGGTCTTGGTGGACACTTCTGGTATCAGAGAAGGTACCATCTAGCCCTCTATTGTCTACACAGTTCTCACCCAGGCTGGGTATGGGCCTGACGCTCCAAGGCCAAAGTAGCAGTGCCATAAGATACCGGCAGGGCAGCAGCTTCTCGGAGGGGGACCCTTTCTGGAATTTGCCACAGTGCCTATAAAAGAGATAACAGTGACTTAGAGATTAAGCACCTGTACCTTTTCATAGAGGCTGCTCAATATATATATTATGATTTGATTTGCAAAGGGCAACACATGTCAGGAACCAAGCCCAGTGGAAGTCAAGACCAAGCGAGCAGTGGCCAAGTTCAAGACTTGGGTGCATCATTCTTCGAAAATCCTAAGGCTGGCATCTGGATCAGGAAGGAACCAGCTTACAGAGGAGGTAACACAGGCCACTGTAGTATAATGAGTGAACTGGACGGTATAAAAATTTTACCTCACATAAAGCTGTTTTTTAAAAAAGTGTACAGTTCACCACTAGTGGGCATCATTCACATCCTGCACAAACATAGCCCACCCCACGCCCACCCTCGCTGGCAACGTTCCCAGGACTCTCTCTTTCACAAGCTTGATGTGGGGAAGAAACCCATTATATCCAGCTCAATGCCCCAAACCAGTTTTTCTACCAAAACCCCCTAACTATGGTCCACTTGGAGAGCCAGTCAGTTGCTCCGGGGCTCAGAAAACAAAATGCCCTCTTCATTAAACCACTCTACACAAACAAACCTCTGTGCAAGTGTTGTCACACCGATATAAAAAAGGGGTTTAGGGCTACCCTGGTGGCACAGTGGTTGAGAGTCCACCTGCCGATGAAGGGGACACGGGTTCGCGTCCCGGTCTGGGAAGATCCCACATGCCGCGGAGCCACTAGGCCCATGGCCGCTAAGCCTATGTGTCCGGAGCCTGTGCTCCGCAACAGGGGAGGCCACAACATGAGAGGCCCACATACCGCAAAAAAAAAAGAAAAAAAGAAAAGAAAAGAAAAGAAGAAGACTAATATGAATTAGAATTCCAATGTTCATTTCTTTCACATGAGACTGAAACTTGAGAATTCTCTATCCTCTCAGTAACTAAAAATCCAGGTGCTGCCTTTTATTAGTAATAAAATATTTAACGAAGCCAGGAACTTCCACAAACTTCCTTCCCTCAATTCAGAATTAGTTTCTCCCTGCTCCGTCTCGTTTTCCCTTTGGTGTCTGCTGGCAAAGTCCAGGAGAAGCAAGACCCTTTGGCTACAAATGAGGTTAGCACATTTCTCATAGTAACCCACACATCAATTCCCTAGATTCAACTAATTTACCTCTTTCACCGTGCTGACATCTGTGACTGTCTCCAATACTGTCCCAGAAAACTCCATTCCTAAAACAAATAGTTTAAAGATTATCTGTAAAGCCCAGCACAAGAGAGATGAGAAAACCCTGATCAACAGGCCGTCCTATGAGTAATCTGGACCTGAGAGGGTTTGTGTTCTCCCGACCCAGGAAGAAGGGTAAGAGTGTTGTACCCAAAGCACGGGAAAGTGAACTAAGATTTCGTGATAACAACCTAAAAAGCTATAGTAGTCCCATTCTTACCGTGACACAAATGAAAATTTTAAGAATGGGCGAAAGCACAGAGAATCATGGGTACACAAGTACTTTTGACTTTGATCACTGGGGCCTCGGGTTCCTATAGCACCTCAATGACAAATTCATCATATTGTATTTATCTGTTTCCATGTCTCCTCTTCTGAACTATGAGGCCCTCGAGGACATGAACTATATTTATTCACATAGTACTTGGCTCAGTTGGATGAATTGGTGTTGTCTGCCCTTTCCTCTTCTACCTCCAAATTTCTGAATTTAATTATCATACATTTCCCACTTGAGCCGCCAGAAGAATAACTCAATTGAGTATGACATCTTCCCCCATCCAGCATTTCAACAAATACAAACAGAGGGAAATGGTTCCAATTGTTGAGACTTAACCAAGTACCCTAAGGCCAAAACACAGCAACTGTTTTGCAATCACTGTATCCCTAATAGTATATATCTGTATAAAATATACATGTACTGTATATTTACAGTATATAACTGTATATTACTTATATATATATATACAGATACATACTAAACTATACTTATATCTCTTTTAATAAATTTCAGCAACAAAAATCAGTCATTGGTCCACATATTCAGGATCTAAATGTAATCAGATCGGGCATAATGCAAATCAGAGAGCAGGCTGCTAAGAAATGTATAAACTGTTTCTTTCTGATCCTCTGGTATTAGGTTTCTTTGGGAATGTATTCATGAGGACTGAGAGTTTTAGCTGCAACCAGATGTTTATGATCCTTCAGGGTAAAAACAAAATTGAGGCACTGTCAAGGAATGAAAGGGAATGACTACGGCCAATGATGGTTCTGATCAGGATTCTGGTGAGTATAATGATATGTAAAATTGTATTTGTTCGTTTACGCATTTTTAAAGTATTTATTGAGGGGTGGATGAAATAAGTGAAGGGGATTAAGAGGTACAAATCTTCAGTTGTAAAATAAAAAGCCACAGGGATGTAATATATAGCATAAGGATATGGTCAATAATATTGTAATAACTTTGTATGGGACACATGGTTACTGGACTTACCATAGTGATCATTTCATAATGTATGCAAATGTCACATCACTATGTAGTGCACATGAAACTAACATAACATTGTACATCAACTATATTTCAATCAATCAATACATCAAGTATTTATTGAGCATCTACTATGAGCCAGATACAAGAGTACTAATGGGGCTGGGGGTGGGGGGAGGGAAATAATGTTGAGCAAGACAGTAATAGAACCTTCCCTCACAGCACTTGCAATCTAGTGATTCTAATTAGTAGTGAGGCTGACATATCTAAGACACCACTGACAGCAGGCAGACACTGCCATCGTAGTGCCCAAGATGAAGCACATGGTTCTGAAAACACTCTATATCTTATTTTTTTGAAGCAGTCACTTGGCCCCTTCATACTCACCGGGTGTGAAGGGAAGTTGGGGCCTTTCCTGATACTGATCACGACAGGCCAAAATATCAGCAAAGTTAACCCCACAGAAATGGACATCAACTCTGACCTGCAAAGGAAATAGAGCAAAAAGGCAGAGGAGTACACATCTCTGGAAACAAAGTTCATTCAATTATACCATAATATTTACTGAATTTACTGAATGACTACTATATGCCAGGTACTGAACTAAGTACAAGTGTACATTCATGAGGCAGAATGGACAAGGTCCCTGACCTCATGGAGCTAAGAGTATAGCAGAGAAGACAGACATTAACCAAATAATTATGAGGATTTATGTGTTAAATTACAACTCCTACACAAAATATTAAGATAGAGATATACGGTGCCACGAAAGCACATAATGGGGAGATTTGACCTTTGGGGGAAATCAAGAGAATCCCCTGTGAAAGTAACACTTGACCTAAGAACCGCTAGGAGTTAACTATTCAAAATAGGGGGGTAGGGAGCCTGGCACAGACAAAAGCAATGGCATGTGCAAAGGCCCGGTGGTGGGGACAAAAGAAAAAACAGCTTAGTGCACAAAGAATAGAAAAAGATGGGGCTAGAGAGCAAGGCCCACAGCATCTGAGGGTTTGTAGGGTTTGCTGAGGATCTTAATCTTTAGCGTAGGAACAGTGGAAGCCATTATAAGATTTTAAGCAAAGGGTAACATGATCAGCTGTTTTGGGAATCAGGAATTCTAGAAGCTAGAACAGGATTCCCCAGCTTATGTGTTTCATGACAGACCTAGAGCAGAGACAGGCCTGCAGCAATTTCTCTAGACCTTGTTAAGCAGTGGTTCTCAAAGTGTGGTCCCCAGATCACCAGCTTCAGTGTCACCTGGCAACTTGTTAGACATCCAAATTCTCAGCCCCCGACCTACTGAATCAGAAACTCTGGGGACAAAGCCCAGCAATCTGTTTTGACAAGGTAATTCTGATGCAGCCTGGAGTTAAAGAACTACTGTCATAGACCAACCCAACTCAACAGGGCTTGGAATCACAGGAGGAAATGAAGGCTGAGAGATAGAATCGGTGACATTCATTTATATATTTGTTTGTTTACATTTCCCATATCATACAGAGGTGACCTTATTTATGAGAAGATACTTTATGGGCAAAATGGATTCATTCAACAATACTTTAAGCATCTGCCACATACCTATGTAGGGATTTAACATTAAATTTAACGTTAAATCCTATGGGGATTTAACGATGGATAAATTCTCATAGTCCCAGCTCTCAGGAGCTAATATCTGACACAGCAGTCCGGACAAATAACAGAACAAAGGAGCCCAGCCCTCAAGCCTATGCACATTGTGTGCTTGACACAGTTGCTGACATGTACAGCACCTATAAATCCTCAAGCCACTCCACCTTGATTCAAGGTGAACATCTTTCAGCATGTGAACCCCAGGAAGCAGACTGGCTGCTGTCCTGCGCTCACCCAAATAATCTATGTAGTCACAGGGTCCGTGTTAGTGACACTTCAGGGCTGCAGTCACATTTCTCCCTCTCACCAGCGGTCCCCAACCCTGAGACTCACTGCCTGCTTCACCTTGTCAGAGGTTCTCATTCTCCACGCCAGGTGACAGTGTTACCAAGGTGATCAACAGGCAAAGCCCAAGTGGCTACCCCATTTTCCACCACCCTAAATGTGGGTAAATGCCCACAACCCTAATATAACCCCACCCACCCCAAATCACTGCAGTACACCAGGGGAGGGAACAAGGCACATTATCATGTAAATAGCGTTAGCGGGCTGGCTGTGGGGGAGGAGGGAGGGCAGAGAATTAGATGCTGATATTGAAGAAGAGGAAGCAAAGCATGGGGTCCATTTATCTGTGCTAAATCAATAACTTGCAGGTGGTTATGCAAAGTCGTGTGCAAATCAGAATTCTCTGTTTCTAAGGCAACAGCTCTGGGGACTTCTACATTTGTGTTCTGGGGAACAGTCTTCCTTTTGCGCTTCGGCCTTTTTGTGACCCCAGAAAGGGCCTTTCTAGAAGCCCAGCACGAAGTTGCGCTCCAGTCTCGCGGGCGCCCCTTAGCTGAGCACTCGGGAACTCAGTTCCGGTCGGGAGCCCGCGGAGCTTGGGTGGTGGCCGCGGAGAAGGGGCGTCTAGGGGGTCCCGGGGCCAGGCCAGTCACCCTACCTCGCGGGGCCGGAGATGGCGGGGGACCGCCTCCTCAAAGGCCAGGGGCTGCTTCAACTCGGCGCCCAGCGCGGCGCGGTAGTGCCTGCCGCAGCCCTGCCCGGCCCTCCTACAACGCAGAACAAAGGCTCGGGTTACTGGGGGCGAGCCGGTTAACGCCTTTGGAGGTTCTGTGGTGAGTCAGGGCCGCACCTGCAGAGCCACGCCCGAGGCAAGCACAGTCGCCACGCCGACGCCGACGCCAGGGCCCCGCGCAAGTGTCGACAGAGGGGGAGGTCCGAGCGCGGCAGGAAGAGCAGGACGCCGCCCGCCCCGCCCCGGCCGCCGGGGACTCGCGACCCGACCCAGGCTGGCGGCAGCGGCCGGGACCGCGCCACGGGCCAGTCCCACCCGCGGGGGTGCCGCGCTTCTGCCGGGCGCCCGGGCCCCCTGGTCCCCCGGGGCCCCCTGCAGGTGGAGCCCACTGTGGAGTTGGGGACGGGGATGGAGGAAGATGAGTAAATAGAAACAGATCCCCGGAGATTAACCTTTGTTGGCATTCTTTGTAGCAAGTTCAGGAGACTTTAAAAACCACACTTGGCGGTTCTTATACAGAGAACAAACTAGTGGTTAATAGTGGAAGGGGGGGGTGAGAGGAGGGGCAAGATAAGGGAAGGAGATGAAGAGGTTCAGACTACTAGGTATAAAATAAATAAGATGCAAAGATGTAATGTACAGCACAAGGAATACCGCCAATACACCTTTAAATGGAGTATAATCTAGAAAAATATTGAATCACTGTGTTGTACACCTGAAACTAATATAACATTGTAAATCAACTACTTCAATAAGACAATGTATAAATAAATAATTAGGGGTTGGGGGGGTCCTCTGCATGTGTGAAATCCTAAATGCATAAAGGCTTTAATGTCTACCTTCAACATCCTATTAGGATTCAATTCTTGTTATTAATTTTCTCACACTTACTGGACCACTTACTTACACTAAAACTGTACAGTTACTAGCAATCCAATGTTAAATGATGCTACGGGAATCCAAAGAGTACTTCCAATTAAAGTCAGGCCAAAACACCTATGTTCTGCGTGACACATAGTAGATGCTCAACAATTGATTCAAGGACAGTGTACCTGGGTGAACAGGTACACTCTGGGAAAACTGAAAACATAACAGTATAATCTGTGAAAAATTGTAAAACTGGGTAGGTCTCTGTTGCAACAGTAGCCAAATATTTATATACTAGCAATATAAAAGAATGTTATCCTGGGAAGAATGTTTCACTTGACAGATAGCTTTTAAAGACAGTCTGGTACTTCCCTGGTGGCGCAGTGGTTAAGAATCCGCCTGCCAGGGCTTCCCTGGTGGCGCAGTGGTTGAGAATCTGCCTGCTAATGCAGGGGACACGGGTTTGAGCCCTGGTCTGGGAGCATCCCACATGCCGCGGAGCAACTAGGCCCTTGAGCCACAACTACTGAGCCTGCGCGTCTGGAGCCTGTGCTCCGCAACAAGAGAGGCGGCGATAATGAGAGGCCCGCGCACCGCGATGAAGAGTGGCCCCCGCTTGCCACAACTAGAGAAAGACCTCGCACAGAAACGAAGACCCAACACAGCAAAAATAAATTAATTAATTAATAAATTAAATTAATCCTACCCCCAACATCTAAAAACAAAAAAGAATCCGCCTGCCAATGCAGTGGACACGGGTTCGAGCCCTGGTCTGGGAGGATCCCACATGCTGCAGAGCAACTAAGCCCATGTGCCACAACTACTGAGCCTGCACTCTAGAGCCTGTGAGCCACAACTACTGAGCCCACGTGCTGCAGCTACTGAAAGCCGTGCTTCTAGAGCCCGTGTCGCACAAGAGAAGCCACCTCAATGAAAAGCCTGCACACCGCAACAGAGTAGCCCCTGCTCACAGCAACTAGAGAAAGCCTGCATGAAGCAAAGAAGACCCAACACAGCCAAAAATAAATAAATAAATTTATTTTTTTAAAAAAAAAGGTCTGATATCTTTAAAAAGACATCTGGTCAGGGAATTCCCTGGCAGTACAGTGGTTATGACTCCATGCTTCCACTTCAGGTGGCCAGGGTTCAATCCCTGGTGGGGGGACTATTGTAAGATCCCACAAGCCTCCAGGCATAGCCAAAAAAAAAAAAAAAAAGATATCTGGTCAAAGAGTGTATAGCTTCTGAGGTTCAAGCCCAACTCTACCACCTATTTGTATGGCTTTGGCAATCCTCATGGCTGTGGAACCCAGTTCCTCCTCCATAAAGTGAAAGCATTGGGCAGAATAATCCCTCAGTTGCTAAATTCTGTTTCTATTTTTTTGATGGAAACAATAGTCCAAGATAGCATAGAATTATGGAATGATCCAGAATGGAATAAAGGAAAAATGGAAAGCAAAAATGAAGTAGGAATGAATTTCTGAAATCATGACCTAAAGGCTTTGGTGGGAAAGGAATTCAAAAACCAGTTTCCCACCACAGGTATGTAGGAGAGGTCACCATTATCTTAAGAGCACGCACAGGGAATTTGAAGTCATTTTAGCCCCACCTCCCTCAGGAAGAAACTGGGCAGAAGAGGAACACGGACTAGAAGGTGAGAAGGTGGAAAATATTATCTTCCATGAAACACTTTGCAAACTCTTAAGTCATTAGGTACATAAAATCAAACCAGGAATAGTGGAGAAATATGAACATTATCATCATCAAAATCAACATTCTGGTTGCCAAATAAGAGTGAGCAACAAGAAATCTCAAGTTTATGAAGTATGAAACCAATATTGATCTGGGGATGAAATGAGTTGTTACATGTGGAAAACGTTTTGTAAAATATTAAGTTTTTATACAAGATATAAAGCAAGCAAATTTTTTTATTAAGTATAGTTGGTTTACATAAAGGGAACAATTTTTAATTGAGCTCCTTGAAAGCAACAACCATTTCTTAATCTCCTTTATGTTTGCAGTACTTTGCACAATGCCACACTTTTAGGCACTTAATACATGCTTATCGCTGAATTGTTGAATGAGCAGTCGGTTACCTAGTATCAATTTTCCAGATAATTGGAAGTATCTCTAAGCATCAGGTTTTTGATTGTTGATTAATTATTTTTATGGAAATTTTTTCTATTGTCATTTTCATAATATCTTTGTTATTCTCAGGGCATATGAAAATCAGTGAGTTTGGAGAAATCTATCAATACTGCATTCTACATTTATAACAGTATCTGAAGAAAATAGCAAAAGGCCCTTTAAGAAGAATCTTGGAGGGAGATGAAAGTATCTTAGGTAATTGAGGTGATTTTAAGCACTTATATGCAAAATAACTTTCACTTTTCCAAAGAACTTCAAAGGTAAGTGACAAGGCATTTAATAGTAGCTGCTATAGTAGCAAAAGAAGCATTTTAGCTGATCCATCAAATTGCTGCCACCACATCATACTGTCTAGTTTTTGTTATCATTTCTGGTTATTTTGTTTTATGTGGGGTAAGGTAGGAAAGTGAAGAGGAAGAACAAAATTTGAGTCCTGGCGGAGAATAAGACCAAGCAAACTAAATCCGAAATGATCACTCCTCTGTAAAGAAAGAATCTCTAACTGCCCTACAAACCAGTTTGAGGGCTCGTTAGGAAGTAAAAGAGTAACGGATGACTCTTCCTGCTGGTACAGCTCACATGAAGAGATAATATTTAACATCCAGAAGCTGCTGGAGGGCTGAGGGTGGAGAGCTGAATACACAAACAGCTATGTTTTCACAGAATAATAGACAAACAGTATATAAACAATATAAATACCATGCAGGACTGTGCTGAAAATGTAAAAGTAGCCCCCCACAGTTACAATGCTTTATCCAATAGTTTGTCAGTGCCTTGAGAATAGAGACCGTGTGTCTCAGTAGCCCAGTTGACCACTACATCTAGCACACAGCAGATACTCAGTACATTAGGAAGTTAGGAAGCCAGGGGTCCCTCACGCTGTGTGGGAGAGCTACCAGCACATTACAATTCAAAGCCACAGCCAAAAATGTTAAGGGGTCTTGCACCTACTTTCTTGCCGAAGTATACAGCTGCCGGGCATGACCTGATCCTTTTTTCTGACTAGTTCAGTATTGCCATTATAGATACATTATTATCTTCTACCAAAAAAGATGTCTCCCAAGAGTCTTGAGGTGCGTTGTAGTTTGCCTTTTCATTGAATTCCCCCAGATAGCTCTTTCTGACTGTTGCAGTTGCAGTTAACTTTTTTTTTTTTTTTTTTTTTTGCGGTACGCGGGCCTCTCACCGCTGTGGCCTCTCCCGTTGCGGAGCACAGGCTCCGGACGCGCAGGCTCAGCGGCCATGGCTCACGGGCCCAACCGCTCCGCGGCATGTGGGATCTTCCCAGACCAGAGCACGAACCCGTGTCCCCTGCATCGGCAGGCGGACTCTCAACCACTGTGCCACTGGGGAAGCCCGCAGTTAACTTTTATCAACCTCAGAGATGGACTTTGGCCATTGGTATATGTGGGACATATTAACCTTCTAGTCTATTCCAAGAACTGTGTAAGATTTGCTACATAACTTATTTGCTCCAACGCTCATGGAATCATAGAATTTCAGAGCTGGGATTGCTCGTCAAGATAATCTAAGCAAAGTGCTTCATTTACAAGTGAGAAAGCAGAGGCTCAGAGAGATTGGCCCAAGGTCACGGTGAGGGTTAGTGGCTGAAGTAGCATTAGGATCTGTTAGGATCTGGCTTTCCTGATTTCTTGTTCGATTCCCTTTCTATCGAGCTCTTTGGATTTCACTCAACACTATACAAAACAATAATATTTCACATTTTCATAGTACATCACAGGTTTCAAATCACCGTCACCCAAATTGCTCATCCTGCCAGTGATGAGAGTGATAATAATTATTGTTACAACTAGCACTTATTGGTAACTTACAACAAACAAGTTACTAAGTGCTTTTGCATTATTTTATTAGTCCTCACAATAGTCCTATTACTAGGATACTATTATTTTCACTCTTATAGATCGGGAATGCAGACTTAAGGAAGTTAAGTAACTTTCCCAAGGCCACACAGCTAGGAAATGGAGCAGTTTAGAAGCCTCCTAATTGCCTGATGCCAGAGCCCGGCCACCCACTGTGCCCTCCCTCACAAACGCCTTCTGCAGCAGACAAAGAAGGTATTGTACCGTACATTTTAAAGCCATGCTTTTTTGCTTGTAGTTTTAAGTTTAATTTTATAGGAATTTTACAGTAGTTCAAGCCTAGAAAATAGATGAATTCCCCGAAGAGAAGAATAGAGAGAAAGCAGCCTCCAGGGATGCCTGCAGTTAAGACCCAAGAGCAGGAAGAAAAGTTAACACATAATTAGGAGTACTACCCTATTCCTTATAGCCACAAACTTGAAAATGTATTGATTTCATTTAAATTTAAAGTATAGTGTGTAAGATTAAAACTATGATTATGTAAAGTAGTTTTCACACACACACATTCACATCTACACACACACACACACACACACACACACACACACACACATATGCGCGCGAATAAGATTTTAATGAAACAAAGTGCTGACTGGGTTGCAGGTACCAGCAGGCATTTGGGCTAAATTCCTGGCACCCAGATGGACTCAGTTGGAAGCAGTGGTGACCTGAACAATGTCTGCCATGGCCTCCAAAACTAATCACCAATATTTGATGCAGGAATCTATTTTCCATCTTAAGCCATCATTATGGAACCAATTTACAAGTTCCCAAGCAGTCTGGCAACTTTATGAAGCCTTTCCAACCCCACCTCCTCCAGAGAGAACAAACCCTTCCCTTCCACATGTTCCCTCCCAAGAATTTCATAAACCTGGATTAGCTCACTAATCTCACTGTTCAGGTGGTATTTATCTGTTTATCCCAACAGCTAAGCTGTGAGCACTGTGGATGGTTCCGATGATAACATATTGAAGAGACAATAATTTAGGCCTTGGAATCAGATGTACCTATGCTGGATTCCTGGCTTAGCCACTCAGTCATTGTGACCTTGGGAAAGTTATTTAACCTCTCTGAGCATCCATTTTTTCACCTATAAAACAAGCATAATAATAGCTGTGAGAATTGAACAAGATAAGCCAGTACATTGCAGCCCTCAACAAATGGCATCTCTTATTATGAAGACAGTCCCTGCCCAGCTAGTGGAGAAAGGCACACAAAAAATACGCTTCTAAGGGAATTCCCTAGCAGTCCAGTGGTTAGGACTCTGCACTTCCACTCCAGGGGGCACGAGTTCGATCCTTGGTCGGGGAGCTAAAATCCCAGAAGCCACATGACATGGCCAAAAAAATATAGGCTTCTAAAATGCCTGTGAAATGTCCTATGATAGGGGGCTGCAAAGGGGGCTGTGAGAGCACAGAGAAGGTCAACCTACCCCACTTGGAGAGCATCATTTTAAGAAAGTCTCCCAGAAGAGGGGTGAGGAAGAATTAGCCAGACAGAGGGCACAGCTAAACGTGTCCCAGGCAAAGGAGTGTGTGAGAGAGAACATGACATGCTCAAGGAATTATAGGTGGTCAGTTATGATGGAAGTTACGCTTTAAGTTGGAGAATGGTGAGGGATGAGACTGGAGAAGAAGATGGTGGTGTAGAAAGAGCGTAGGTATTGGAATCAGACAGTGAGGAATCCCAGCTTCACCACGTTCCAGCCAAATATCCTCAACCAAGTGACCTCTTTCTGAGTCTCGGTTTTCCCATTTGTAAAATGATTGTGATTCCATGAACTAGTGTATGTAAAGTGCCTGGCACAGAATGTACATTTTTTTTAATGATAGCAGGAATTATTTATCGCTGTTTATCTAGGACGAGCTTAGTTGTTGGCCATTTCGATTGAGTCGATGGAAAGATGAATGAATGGGTAAATTCATTCACTTATTAATATTAGTATTTATTAGACACCATCCTGGTGGCAGACACTGTTCTAGTCACTGGGGATACAGTAGTGAACAAAACAGACAAAAATCCTTGCCCTACTGGGACTTGCAGTTCATGAACTGAGATGGAAAGGGGGCCACTGGTGTCTGTGAGGGGACAGTCTACTTCATAGCCCATGTGGCTCCAAAGTTATCTGATAAAACGCTAATAAACTGACAAAGCGAGTTTCCAAGTTTCCAAGAGGTCTAGATGTGAGTCCCACCTCCTAACAAGGAGGAGGCTCTTGTCCCCTCCCTTAATTGCTTCTCACTTATCAACCCCCAGCTTCCTGTTGTGATCCAGGGAAACTGGTGAGTTGTGTTGTTTGGCAGGAAGAAATGTCAAGGAGGGCTCAATTCATTCTTGGGCTCTAAGTCTAAAGTGGTGGCAAGAGGAAATAGGAAAGCAGCTCACACAAAAAGGCTATGGAGAGGGAGATTTGCCTATCTCAGCAGCCCGTGATAAGTGAGCTCAAATGCCTTGTGATGTGTGGAGGTTTTATTTCCATAGCAGGATAATCATATTCACATGTGTATATCTCATTACAAAAGGGTTCCCCAGGAGATTTCATTTAATTCTCAGAAGGGCTCTACAAGGTAGGAATTAACCCCATTTAATCCCATCCTTTTCCTTTAAATTAACTCCTCCTGTCCTCCTGTATATAACTACACCCAAGCTTCAATCATAAACAAAACAACAAAAATCTTTGTTCATCTCTCATCCCTCTCTAACCAAAACCCTATTCATCTCCTCCTAACAGCCAAGTCCACTGAACATTAAGAATATGCTTGTTAGATAGAACTACCATATGATCCAGCAATTCCACTCCTAAATATGTACTCAGAAAAAACAAAAACACTAATTGGAAAAGATACATGCACCCCAATATTCATAGCAGCACTATTTACAATAGCCAACATATGTAAGCAACCCAAGTGTCCATCAACAGATGAATGAATAAAAAAGATGTATAGTGGAATATTACTCAGCCATAAAAAGCATGAAATTCTGCCATTTGCAGCACCGTGGATAGATCTAGAGAATATTATGTTTAGTGAAATAAGTCAGATAGAGAAAGACAGATACTGTATGATATCACTTATATGTGCAATCTAAAAAGTAAAACAAACCAGTGAATATAATAAGAAACAGATTCACAGATAGAGTGAGCAAACTAGCATTCATTGGTGGAGGGAAGGAAGGGAGAAGGGGCACGGTAGGGGGAGGGGATTAAGAGGTACAAACTACCATGTATAATATAAATCAGCTACAAGGATTTTTTAAATAACTTTATTTATTAATTTTTGGCTGCGTTGGGTCTTTGTTGCTGTGTGCAGGCTTTCTCTAGTTGCAGTGAGCAGGGGCTGCTCTTCATTGCGTTGCACGGGCTTCTCATTGCAGTGGCTTCTCTTGTTGCAGAGCACGGGCTCTAGGCGCGCGGGCTTCAGTAGTTGTGGCTCGTGGGCTTAGTTGCTCCGTGGCATGGGGGATCTTCCCGAACCAGGGCTCGAACCCTTGTCCCCTGCATTGGCAGGCGGATTCTTAACCACTGCGCCACCAGGGAAGCCCTACAAGGATATATTTTACAAAGAATTATAGCCATTATCTTGTAGTAACTTTTAATGGAGTATAATCTGTAAAAATACTGAATTACTATGCTGTCCATCTGAAACCCATATAATATTGTAAATCAACTATTCCTCAATAATAATGATAATAATATAAGGAATATGCTCAGTGACTCCGCTGCTCTCCTTCCATTCACTCTCCACTGTGCTCTTCCCCTAAATGCCACTGGTCCAATGGATGCTTGCCAGTCAGTCCCCATTGCAGCTGGCCTCTTGCAGCATTTGAAGCCAGTCTCTGCTGGTTCTCCTCCTACTTCTCAGTCCACTCCCCAGGCTTGTTCTTAGATTCCTTTCCTCTGCCACTTCTTTAATGTTGTCAGCCAGGGTTCTTTCTACCATCCTTCTCTCTCTCTCCCTCTCTTTCTCTCTAAGTGAACTATCTTTTTTCTTCAAAATCCTGCCCCCCCCAAAAAAAAAAAATCCTGCCCAAGCTCCTGATTTGGGAGCCCTTCCCTAACCATAGTCTCACCACTTCTCACCTTGTCATTCTTCTCTCCCACCTCCAAAACATACACAGTCCCCTCCTCCCATTTTCCCGGGAACTCTTCTGCAGCTTCAGTAAAGCACATCCCACATTGTGTTGTGCCGGTGCATGGGTCTGTCTCTGCAGGAGATTACACAAAACTGCAGGGTGGAGCCAGTGACTTCTCCATTTATGCATTCTCGGTGCCTGGCACAGGGCCTGGCACATGGTAGACAATAAGATTCAGAGGCGTTTTGCAAATTCTCAAGAATCAAACAACTAGGAAGTGAAAAGACAGGACCTCAACCGTAGTCTTCTGACTTTAAAAGATATAGTCTCTCTGCCTCAGCACAGAAAAGAACCATGTTCCAAGTATTTTACCGTAAGTGCCTCAACCCCAGCAATTTATATATAACAAAGGGCAAGGTGGCAGGAAGGATTTCCTTTTCCCCACAAACACTGCCCCAGCTACCAGGTGTGGAAGGATTGTTTGGTATTTGTAGCCTTCCTTTTGCAAACTCCAGGATGAGAAGAAGGAAGAAAAAATAAAACCCACCTCCTTTCTCTTCCTCCCAGTGGACAATCACCCCCATCACTTCCCTTTCGAGCCGGGAGGCAGGAAGCCTATCCTAGCTCATGAAATTCCCCACTTGAGAGGAGTAGGGGGTGACTTAATAAGACACTTTGTGGCTGGGCCAGCCCTGAGTATGATCGCTGCCATCCTGAAGTAATGCTCCCGAGGAAACCTTCAGAAGGTGGTCACAGATATACCTAGGAGGAAAGAAACTTCCCCTTTCCTCAGGAATAAACAAGGTTTCTAGGGAGATGCTCTGAAATCAGACTATGTGTGCATTTGCCAATTACAAGCTCAAGTTCCACCCAAATACACACAATCAAAGGCTTTCCCAAGGCCGGCATTACACACACAGGGCCCTCCTGCTGTTTGGGCAGCATTTTAGTACTGCAGTGAAGCAAGATAAATGTCATCAAAGCAGCAAGGTAAAGACGGACCCATCCAGCAGTGCCTTTTCCAGACCTGATGACTCACTTTGCCTTGTCTTTTATAATGTCGCAGTCTGAGAGGGGGAGAAGGAAATGAAGAGGAAAAGAGTGGGCTGTGTTGTACATGTAATTTGTTTCCCCTTTTCAGACAGCTTTTTAATGAGCTTTCTCATCAAGGGCTCTGTGAGCCTATGCTTAAAGTTTTCCGGACAAGCAAATGAGCAGGACTGAAATCAGATGGCATCAGGCCAGCACCTCATGTTTTGTTTTAAAGATATAGTAAGGGGGTGGGGTAGTATGAAAGAAAACATTGCTATTTGTGAGAAGAGAGATTTGATAACTCTTTTTTTTTTTTTTTTTTTTTTTTGCGTACACGGGCCTCTCCCGTTGCGGAACACAGGCTCCGGACGCGCAGGCTCAGTGGCCATGGCTCACGGGCCCAGCCGCTCCGCGGCACGTGGGATCTTCCTGGACCGGGGCGCGAACCTGTGTCCCCTGCATCGGCAGGCGGACTCTCAACCACTGCGCCACCAGGGAAGCCTTGATAACTCTTTAGTCCAAGATAATTTGGAAATGAATGTTGTGGTTTTCCCCACTCCTCATGAAAATTCTAATGTTCATCAGTTATTAGAATATTAGTGTATATCTGTGATAGCATTTCTCTGTTCAGTCGGTTCCCATGGAGAGAAGTAACTGTCCTGTGCTATCCTAACCCTGGGTTCATATTTCTGATAAGGTACTCATCACATTGCATCAGAGATAATGTACCCTCTAGGCTCTGATCCCCCATGGCATAGGCACTCAACCTCACCTAGCCTCCTTTATATTTCCATGGTCCAACACAGTGTCCAGACACATAGACACTCAATAAATGTGATTTTACCATTTAAGTGAATTCATTAGGTGCTGTTAGTACATGAAAAAGTACATAAACTAATTAGACCTAAGTACTAGGCTGAAAATCAGAGTAATTTATCACCTTGCAAGGTTCAACAAACATTTTAATGTGCTAACAGCCCCTAATTAAAGCGGCAGCCTTCAACTGAAATTTTCA
The DNA here is from genome assembly GCF_949774975.1 of Lagenorhynchus albirostris. Classification (NCBI taxonomy): domain Eukaryota; kingdom Metazoa; phylum Chordata; class Mammalia; order Artiodactyla; family Delphinidae; genus Lagenorhynchus; species Lagenorhynchus albirostris. The sequence continues at coordinate 51,626,603 of NC_083096.1, read as the reverse complement.
AGAGGATAGAAAAAAAGTACAGTCAGCCCTCTTTATCCATGGGTTCCGCATCTCCAGATATGGAGGCAGACTGTACCACATCAGTTTATATAAGGGCCATGAGCATCCGTGGATTTTGGTATCCACTGGGGGTGCTGGAAGCAATTCTCCCCTCTCCCACTCCCCCAGGATACCAAGGGATGACTGTACTGATAGGGATTCAGAGATACAATTTTTTCTTTTTATCATTGATGGATGTTATTTGGTTTCTGAGTAGGAATTAGCTCCTTCACAATAGAGAAAATGATGTGGGTTTTGCTCTGTTTATCTTTCTAGTGAGTTTGCTTAACAAAGCATAAGTATAGAATGCAGGAAAGCAGTTTCTAGCTGTTGCCTATGCTTGAACTAGTTGTCCTGTAATCCTTCCCTCTGCTTGTATGGCATAAGGCGTGCCTCACTTGTGGTGATTCCAGGTACCTCCAGAGATGATATACTGATATACATGAACAGTCTGACACAGTGTTGGCCACAGAGTGTGTGCTCAATAAAAAACAGTCACCCATTGCTGGGCAAAAAAGAGGAGAGGGGCTACCCTCCATTAGATTGGAGAATAGATATCAAGGTAACACAATCCTCCCTAAAACATTTTCTCAGTGGTCTAGCTAAAAATGCTGCTGACTGTTTTTGTGTTTCCTGGACTGCATTTCATACCAGAGGTCTAGGCTATCTCTGTGTCTCCCTCTTTCTCACTCATGTCCATACTTGAATAGTCAGCAAGGAGTCAGTGATCCATCCCTACAAGCAGAAGAATGAGACTGGGTGTTCTCAGACTACATATCTGGAACATTTTCTTTGATGGGCATCACTTAGTCAGTATTTCACAAAGTATGGTCTGTGGACTGTGCATCAGATGCCTGAAGGTGCTGAGTAGAAGGACTGGTCTCCCAGCTGGCGTGGCATCCTGGCATCTGTCATTTTATTAGGCTCCCCCATGGATTCTGCTTCCTGCAGAAGTTCAAGAGCATCTGGCCTTGGCTTCTGACGTAGCGGCACCTTGGATCACTAGAGGGCACCCTGGAACAACATTTTCCCCAGGCTTCAGGCTTTCTGCCAACCGACCAGGGCTGTGGCGTCCTCATACTTCTGGGCTACAGTTTCCAGGCCCATCCTGGAACCACAGTTTCCTTTAAGAAACAATCCATTGCCACATCACCAAATATGTCTACCATGCATTTCCACCATGGCGCTGTAATAAATTCATTTCTAAAGAAAAAATTAGACTTTAAGTCATCCTTGTGTATATTCATTAAACACAAATTGTGAACAACATTAGGTATTGAAAGGATTGATAAAAGAAGTCATATTTCCTACTCTCAAGAAAAATGTGGGAAAGATAGGCATAAATACGAAATCATTTGAAAATAATTAAATAATGGTAAATTAATTTTCAAATTAGTAAAAAAGAGAATAAATTACTAAATGTCACACAAACAGATGCCAGTATATGCACAAACGAGGAACTCCACCGGTGGCCCTGAGTTGACTGGGAAAACTGCGCACCGGGATCCCTGGGAAGGCATCATGGAAGAGGAGAAGCGGGGTCCAGGGTGGCCCAAGTACAACACATGTCGTTTGAATTCAGGGCTCTTCCTCGTGTCTCAGCAGACAAATAAACAGGCAAACACGAATCTGGGAAGGACCACTGGGACTTCTTTTGTCATGTTGGCATAATGCCCATTTATTCAACGAATCCCTGTGGGGCACTACCACGTGTCAGGCATTGGCCGTGCACTGGGGAGAAAACAGTGGGCAAGACAGACACCTTAGTGCTGCCCTTGGGTGTTTACCATCCAGCAGGGAGACGAATGAACGGGTAATTACAAAGTAGTGTGTAAGTGATAGGTTTAGTAGGAGGTTTGTGGGAGCTCATAGGGGAGAAACCTAACTCCAAGTCGTGGTGGTGAAGGAAGGCTTCCTGGGATAGAAATGTTCAATGAAAGAACTTAAAGAATGAGTTAGGAGCAGCAACAAAAGGATGTTTGAAAGTTGGGGAAGAGAAGAAGCAGATATTTGAGGAACCGAAAGAAATTCAGTAGAGAATTCAACTGGGGGAGTTGGGAAGAGAGGGAGGGCAAGGGAAATGTGCTAAACAGTGTTGGGGGAGCAGTGCAAGCCGAGGCCAGCGAGTGAGGAGCCTTGTAAACCTTAATGGGGATATGTGGACATTATCCTAAGGGTACTGGGGAGCCATTGAAGGATTATGAGCAGGGGTAGTGCCACGATCAGATCTGCATTTTAGGAGGCTCTGCCTGTGCCAGGGCCACTGTTAATAAGCCAGTAAAGAATCAGTCTCTCCCTTTAACTGGATCTCTCCAATTTCCTTCCTCCATCCCCAGTCACCAGCTCCCCAGGAAAGCCTTTAAAAGCAGAGGTCTCTTTTTAAGGTCAGCTTCACAGGCCAGATAGCAGAGGAGACAGGAACAGCCCAAGAGGTGTGATTGTCACAAGCTGGACTGCTCTTCTCGGTGTACCCTGTGGTCCTCACAAAAGGTAATCTCCGGCAAAGTAGACAGGGAGGCAGGGTCACGCTGGATTGAAAGGGGGAGTGGTCTGAACACCATTTCCTTGGCTGGACACCTTAAGCAACACCCTTGAACTGGTTAAAGGCAGTACAGAGGAAAAACAACAAACTTGTGAATGGTGTAGAAAATTTATGCAAAATGTACAAAGGCCTTATCTACCTAGGCAACTGCTGTTTTATTATGCTTATTACTGACTTAGGACTTTGGCTTGACCTGCACATCAAAACTCTTAATCAGGCCTCTCATCCTTATCTGCGTGGTAGCCAAGAGGCAGGTGGTGGCAGTAAATCGTAATGACTAGAAGTAGCATAACACTGAGGCAGCTGCTTGAACTTTCCAGTTCAAGTCCAGTGCCATGATTGTTTGCCTACAGAATAATGAGCTTTGTTTCTGGTTTTGTTTTTTTAACCAGCCACTCAGGTCCCTCCCAAAGCATCCTGCACTATATCCTTATTTCCTAAAATGGAGGTTGTACTGGGAACAGCCCTTCGAGTAATACAGGTTCCTCAATTCCAGCCTCTGTGACAGGGAGGCCTCATGCTCAGTTTCCTTTCCTTCAGAGTAAGGAAGAGTCTGTGTGCAGGGCCTGGAGCCTCTGGGCACAAAAATAGACTATCTGAGCGTTTGGATTTTCCTTTCCTGACAGTGAACTTACTCAGGAAGAAGCACTTAAACAAGACTTTTTTTTTCCTCTGTGTTTTTTCAAAAAACACATTTAATGGGGGGAGCAAAATTGTTATGGAGAGAAGACTTTTCAGCCCCCTCTTCTTTGTTCCCTAAACAGGCTCAGGTGAAGCAGTCCTTTTGCCCTTAATTGCCTTTTCTGCCTGCACTCCCCACCTCCAGCCCACTCCCATCCCCCATCCCCACCCCCAGCAATCTTCCAGACCCCTTTGCTCAGCACCCACCAAGTCCTAAAATCCCCACCATCTCTTCCGTTGTTAGGCTTGTAACTGAGACTTCCCACACAGTGATATGAAGAGACATATGATTCAAGCATCCCCGTTTCAGAAATATTATTATAGTTGCAGGAAAAAAATAGGGGCCTGCTCCATGTCTGTCACCTGAAATAAACTCCTAGTTCCTTCCCTACTGCTCCCCAGATGCTCAGTTCTGAAGATGATTCCAGCTGATTTTGCCAGCCACCCGCAAGACTCCTAACCCCAGCTAGTGGCTGAGGGAGAGGGAAAAGAAAAAGGGGGCCTCCGAAGTCGGCCACCTCAGGGTATGTGAAACACATGCTTGTCACGTGGAGAAACATGTGCCAGGTAACCTCTAAGACTCCCTTGGGAATCCAAAGTTTGTGTCTCTTTGCAGAGCCCAGAACAGCCTGTCTGTTCTCCTCTCCCTGTTGTGTGCCTGGCGCTTCCCCAATGAGATATCTCCTGGAAAAGCTTTTCCTCTGAGGGGTGGGGAGCTTTTGTTCTCTGGGAAATATGGTACAGCTAATTAAGAGCATTGTCCTGGGAGGGGGAAGGTTTCAGAGACTGTTTCCACCAGGGGTGAGTGCCACTGCCTCTGATCACTGTCATGTTCCTCTTGATCTCTCTGCCCCGCTGGGCTAACCATTCTGGGGGGAGATTGTGATAATGCCCAACAAAATAAAAATAGATATGTGAAGTGAAATCTCCCTCTCTCTCTTTTTAAAAAAACATTTTCTCTGCAATGAATTGAGTTTCTATTACTAACTCATTTCAGAGAGGGACTCTCTGACAGTATGGTTTTTGACCCCTACCCATCTGGTAGAAGCTGGAGGTCCCAGGACTAAAGCCACATTCTGTCTCACCCCGTTTCCTACATAATAACACATAACACGCAAACATGCAGCTAAAGTAAAATTTCTAGCAACGATTTTGATTTAGCTGTTGGTTGTCAGTGTAGAAGTAGTTCGACAACTCTTAGTTCTTGATTTGAAAAACAAGAGTAGCATATTTCATGGCATTTATAGCAACAGCACCACAAAGGTCTCAATATCTCATATAAGCTGTGGTTGTCCCCATAGTGGCAAACCCAATTAGAATGGAATTTTGTGGAGGCAGCATTCTGCAGTTACCTAGTTTGCTCTCTCCGGATTCTAAAATTTGTATTCCTTAAATGTTACAAATATTTATTGAGCATTTACTATGTGCTCAGTGTTCTGGGGGCTTGTAATACATTAGGAAACAAAACAAGTACAGATTCTGGCCCTGTAGGGCTTATATTCTAGCCAGGGAAGATCAACAATAAACAAAACATAGTAAATAGATTATATATTGAAAGGTGATAAGTTCTTTGTGGAAGGAAAAGAAAAGTAGATCAGAGTAAGAGCAACCGGGAGAGCTGGGGTAAAGGAAATGGGCTGGTCAGAGTAGCCATGAGGAGGTCATTGAGAAGGTGGCACTTGAACAAGGACTTGATGGAGTTGTCCATGTGGATGCCTCTGGAGGACAGCTTTTCTGAAAGAAAGAAGAACCAGTGCAAGGGACCTGAGATGAGAATGTGCCTAGAGCAGCAAGGAGGCTACTGTGACTGGAGTAGCAGAGTACAGGAGGAGAGGGCAGACAGGTGGCAGGTTCTAGGTCAGCAGAGCCCTGAGTGCCAAGGTCAGAACTTTACCTTTTACTCTGAGTGAAAGAGGGAGCCACAGGAGGTTTGGGAGCAAAAGAATGAAATGATTAGACTTAAAATTTTAACGGAATCACCCTAGCTGCTTGGTAGAAAAAAGACTGTGTTAGGGTATCAGCAAAAGTGATGAATCCTAGATATATGAACACATGTTTTTTTCCTGGATGTATTTTGAAAGCAGTCAGAGCCAACAAGATTTGCTGATAGATTGGATGTGAGGTGTGACAATAAAAGTTAAGGATGTTGCCAAGGCTCTTGGCCTAAGCAAATGGAAGGAAGAAATAAGCATCACCTGAGAAAGGAAAGGCTACACCAGGGTCACCTGGGGTCCATTTGATCCGAGTAACTTTTTCTGCGTTCTTATCCAAGTGTGCAAATCAGAATCACATGGTGGCAAGTTTGCCGATTTCACTTACCCAAGCATCTCCGAGATTCTGCTTTAGTAGATCTGGAGTGGGGCTCAAAAATATGTTCGATGTACACTTTAGGTTGAGAACCACAGAATCGTAAAATAATATTTGGTGGGTTTTTCTGTTTAAAATTCTGGACTTTATAATGAAACAAATGAAAGGATTTATAGAAATTCTCCCACTCTCTGGGATGAACTACAGGTCCTCCTTTCCAAATTTATTTCGAATGAACTACCTCTAGCTTACAAAACAGTTAAAGCTTAAGCATACAGAAATGATTAATGATATAGAATGAAGCTGTGAGGTTAAATTTCGATCTTTTTCACTAGAAAATTGGTTATGAGATAGTTCTATCCTGAGTCTGTTTAGGTTCCTTTGATGCTTTTCTAGTGTGGGCTAAACATCAAGCCAATCGCCATCCCTCCAGCAACAAACAAGAAGATGGAACTCCCTGGTGGTCCAGTGGTTAGGACTCCGTGCTTTCACTGCTGTGGGCCCGGGTTTGATTCCTAGTCGGGGAACTAAGATCCCGCAAGCCCCACAGTGTGGCCAAAAGAAATAAAAAATTAAAAATAAACAAGACGACAAGGAGAGTATCTCTGGGGAAGTTGGGAGGATGGTTAAAAAGTGGCACGATGGTATCCTCAACTCAGACACTATACGTAAACATTAATCTAAAGGTAAAGGCTACAGATCCAGATTTTAAAAAACTGAGACTCGAGGAGGCCAAGTTCACTTGGTTACACGCAACTAACAATCCAGTGATAGGACTGGGCTTCAAAGCGACGAATCAAAGGCCCGAGTGGCTGGTTCCCAGGGTTGTCAGCACTTCCTTGTCACAATTGGTTCACCAAGAATTGGAATCCTTCAGTGAAAGGAAAAGTTGCATAATGAAGCAGTATTCAATGGGAACCTTCTATTCAGTCTGATTCCCAGCCGGATCATTCTTTTATCCTCGATCATTTTCTCCAACTATTTATTTCTGTGCAGTGATGGTGGGAACATTGACAACAAAATGGCACCTTCTTCCTCAGTTTTGCTGCTCCCTGTGTGGATGACTCACACCTGCTGATAGGAACGAGCCTCAGCTTCTGCATTCCCCGAGGAGTTGGAGGTGGATTTTAACTTGCCCTTGCCCTCCCTGTTGTCATGAAGACTGTCAGCTTAGTTCCGATTTAAAAAGAAAAACAGAAAGAAACAAAGCAAGTCCACAAACCTTTATTACTCAGCAGGTCACTAGAGGCAGAGGGAGAGCAGCTCAATTCTCCAGGCTCGTGTGGAGGGCCCAGTGCTGGCAGCTGAAAAGCCAGCTTTTGACTTGTAAAACAGTAGCTAAATTAGCGGCAGAGGCTCTTAAGCAGGGAGGACCGAGGGCTCTTCTTTTTGTGTTCAACCTTTACGCTAAAAATATTCTTTTTTACTGGGTGGAATATCCTCTTGATGACTTTTATTTGGGGGACACAAAGTCCTGGTCTTGTTGAAATCAAGCATTTATTTGACCTGAAAAGTAATGCTCACGTCCAATGATAGTATAGAACAAATGAATGTAATGTGCTGTTCTTATTACCAATAGGCTATGATTGTGAGTTGCTGTTTCCTTTACTCAGTAAGGATCATAGTCTGGCCCTTTCTTAGGCTTTTCCCCATCCCAGACATTCTGGAGGACAGACATTTGCACAACGGCTGGTCCAAGAATAAGGATTGTTCAGAGAGCAAATGTGAGTAGTTGCATGTGATTTAAACCCCTAACCTTATTTTCCTTACCACCTTGCTCTATGACACCAAGACAGAGACCCTTTGGCATAGGGATCTATGGAATCTATTTAAATGTAGCCAATCTTGGGAAATAACTTTCCCTGGAAGCAGGGCTCAGGTTACTTTCCCACTGTGTGGGAATATTTGACATTTACTTGCACACGCATTAAATGGCTAGTGATTGAGCATTTCTGCCTCTCTCCTGGAGTTGCTTTGGGATATTGGGAAAGGGGGCACAATTCAAGAGCAAATTGCTCTGATTAATATTGTATTTATAGTTCAGTCTATCAAGGTCATTTCCCTAGATGCCCGCCTTCCTTTATGAAGACAGAAATACTGTGTCAGTGCCTCTATCCCTAGAAGAGGCAGGAGGCCAGTGAGGAAGGCAAACAGTAATAAGAGTGGGATGCATATGTATTTATATACATATGTATACACACATACACATATTTGGCAATTTGGTGCCATGCATGTGTCTGGTCGAGCTTTTTCTCCTACTCTGAAACTTCTCTTAGGCCACCTTAGTTCCCTCTTCGACTGTTTCTTTGGAAACAAACCCACCTCTGTTAAATAATTTTATTCTGCTTCTATCTCTCCCCTGATAACTAAGCATCTGGTGGCACTACTTTCGTTATTAAAAACCAACTTTTAAATCACAAAAGTTTGTGGGGTCTGAACTAAGGTCTAGCTTCTATGACTCTGGGAGGGAAAGCACCCTCAGAACGCAGCCCTTCCCTTGAGCTGGATGAGTGAGATTACAGGTCTGTGACACTGGCAGAATGGAAGGCCCAGCAGTCTTAAATTACTGGAAAACAAGTTAAAACAGTTACCTTGATGTTTCCTTGCTTTTAACAGTCACATTTATGTAAAGAAGACATTACCTCAGGGTCAGTCATGACACCTTGAAGAACCTTGAGGTGTCCCGTTTGATTCAGACCTCCCTCCTCTAGAGAGTATAATTCCCTGAGCACTTGGGTAGAAATAGAATGACCTCATTTCCAAAAAGCTCCAGGTGACCAGCGACCATATTGGTGTAATCTGTATGCACGGTGCTTAGCTTATTTATTATTCACTTTTGGGTTAACATTTTAGATACAAACAAGCTTAGATACAAACATCTCCTTCATTTATTCGTTTCATAAATATTTAGTTAGGAGCTCTATGGAAGTAAATGATACAGTACCTGCCTTCAAAAGTAATAACAGCCCTCTTTTGAATGCTTGCTATGTGCCAGGCGCCATTCAAAATGCTTTACTTAGCTTTTTTCATTTAATCTTAACAACAGTTCTATGAGATGAGTACTTTGTCATCTCCATTGTGCAGATGACAAAACTAAGGCACAGATTAGCAAGTCATCTAATGTCACAAAATTAGGACATCACAGAGTTTGATTTTGAATCCAGGCAATCTTGCTCCAGAGCCCGAATTCTTAACCAGTGTACTTGATTGTCATGGTCTCAAGTGCCTTGGGTCTAAAGAGAGAAAACAGACAAATGTTCTATGATTGAAGGAAGTGTAGGAAATCAGACAGTATTTAAAAGATATATTGACTCAAGCTACCCATCACGATGACACACATTTTTAGCCAAATTCCCTGCTTTGCTTGAGACTCAAAAGCGTGCCTGGGAGAGTACTTCAGCCTAATCCACAATAGGTAGAAACATGCAGGCATATAAATTAGTGGAGGAGAAATGATGTTGCAGAAGCGGCGTTAGTTAGATTGAGACTAAGGACAATCTGCTAGCAGAGAGACCAGTGTCAGTTCATTGAGGCCAGAGAGAAGACTGTATGGAGGTAGAGGGGACAAAGGAGAGCTTGGTGACAGATGGCCAGGTCACAAGAGGCCACACATGCCATGCCAAGAAGTTAGGGTTTTATCTTGAAAATTTTGCACTTAGAAAGATCACCGTGGCTGCAAGATGGAGAATGGATTTGAGAAGGACAAGATTGGATGCAAGCAGACCAGTCAGGAGATGCTGGCAGTAATCCTGGTTAGAGGGGGTGGGGGCTTGGCTTAGTCAGTGGTAGAGGAAATGAAAATAGGTGAGTGGATTCCAGAGATAGTTAAAGGTATGACCATCAGATGTGACTGAAAATGGGGTACAGATTGAGAAATGAAATGGACCCTACTACACAGAACTCCAAGAGAAAGGGATGACCAATGGAAGAGGAGCTTAAAAGAAGTACAGCCAGAGAGGTACAAAGACAATCCAGCCAAGCAAAGAAAGCAGTTCAAGAGATGGTGAACAACAGTATCAAACACTGAGAGGGGAGGAAATAAATGGAGTTAGCAGTGTCCCTAGGATTTTGCAATAAGGAGGTCACTGGTGTCCTTGATGATGCAGACAGAGAAAAACGTTGATAGCATGAGCTGAGATGTGGTGAGGGTGAGGAGTGTGTGGGAGGTAAAGAACTAGTGACACCAAGTGTAGACAATTCCTTAAGACATGTGCCTGAGAAGGGGAAGAGAGAAAGAACAGAGGCCATAGGAGGGTGCTTGTTTTTTTTTTTTTTTTGACTGATTAAGCTGGGACAACCATTTGAAAATATTGATGAAAGGATTTTGTTGGGAGGGAAAGGTGGGCAGTGAAGAGAGGAGGAGAAAACAATACATTCCTGAGAAAGTGGGAGGGTTTGGGATCCAAAGGACGGGTAGGGGCTTTAGCCGCAGAGAAGAGGAAGAGGACTTCCATCGTAACCAAGTAGAAGGCAGATGGGGTATGTCTGGTAGGAGCCAGGCTGCAGGATTTGAGTAGGAATCTGAGGTGCCTATCTAGGGTGGCTTGTACTTTCCCTATCCGTGGGTGTTGAGTCACTTGCTGAGAGTGAAGGGGAAGTGACATGTGTGGGTGGGAAGGATGGCTGCAGATTTGCGGAGAGAGAAGAACATGTGACGGTCGCTTTGGAGCATGGAAGGGAACATATTACGAGGGTCCCAGATGGGTCCGGAGTGACATTGAAGAACCTCCCCCACTGTGATGTCTGCTTTTAGCCAAATTCCCTGCTTTGTATGAGACCCAGGAGCTTGCCTGGGAAAGTGTTTTATCCTACTCCACAAACAAGTTTGAAACATAGGTGGATATGTCAGCTACTTGACTGGACTTAGAATAAATAAATATTTCTTGGAATTAATATTCATCAATGATTCATTTTAGGTCTGTATTTTACTGTGTATAGGCAGACTCCACTAATCGCATCTTTTCATTAGATTCTAATATCACGACATTGGAATAATTGATATAAGGAGGTGATATTGCCTGATAGTTAAAATCACAGGCTCTGGAGTCAGTCAAACTTGAGGTTCAATCCTGATTAGGCTACCTACCAGCTACATGACCTAAAGCAAGATAACTTTTTGTCTGTAAAATGGGAATAATAAGAACATTTATCTCATAGGGTTTTTAAAGGAGATAATGCATTTGGTGGAATAATATTTTTAATATATTAACTTTTAAGTTATTAGCAAGATCTCTTCCTGGAACTGTTCCTTGTTGTCTACTCCTTGAAGTACAGTGGGGGAGAGAGGACAAGAAAAAAAAGGAGAAAAAAGTATCTGCCTAATTGAGGAGCTCCAAAACCCATTAAGAAGATTATGCCAGGTAATCAATACATCTGAAGCCAATAGCAAGAGAAAGGTTGTCTCACCCAGTCAAAAATGGACAGAAGACCTAAACAGACATTTCTCCAAAGAAGACATACAGATGGCCAGAAGCACATGGAAAGCTGCTCAACATCACTAATTATTAGAGAAATGCAAATCAAAACTACAATGAGGTATCACCTCACACCAGTCAGAATGGGCATCATCAGAAAATCTACAATCAACAAATGCTGCAGAGGGTGTGGAGAAAAGAGAATCCTCTTGCACTGTTGGTGGGAATGTAAATTGATACAGCCACTATGGAGAACAGTATGGAGGTTCCTTAAAAAACTACAAATAGAACTACATATGACCCAGCAATCCCACTACTGGGCATATACCCAGAGAAAACCATAATTCAAATAGACACATGCACTCCAATGTTCATTGCAGCACTATTTACAATAGCCAGGTCATGGAAGCAACCTAAATACCCATCAACAGACGAATGGATAAAGAAGATGTGGTCCATATATACAATGGAATATAACTCAGCCATTAAAAGGGACAAAATTGGGTCATTTGTAGAGGTGTGGATGGACCTAGAGACTGTCGTACAGAGTGAAGTAAGTCAGAAAGAGAAAAACAAATATCGTATATTAACGCATATATGTGGCATCTAGAAAAATGGTACAGATGAACCAGTTTGCAGGGCAGAAATAGAGACACAGATGTAGAGAACAAATGTATGGACACCAAGGGGGGAAAGTGGGGTGGGTGGTGGTGGTGGGGGATGCATTGGGAGATTGGGATTGACATATATACATATATTAAAAAAAACATTATGGCAGGCTGGTAAAGGCTAACCAAATAACTTCATCAAGGGAAAATCTACAGCCTTCATCTGGGTAAAAGCAATCAATTGAAACACTTGCCCTGACAGAGAGATTAATTTTGCTTTTCCAAAAGTATGTTGTGAGCAACCATACTTCCAGGAGATGCTTCCCAAAGGAAGAGCCCTGGGGAAAACTAATTATGGGAAACACTATATGTTAAATGTATCTTATGATCATTCACAATACATATTAGCATAATAAAAGTTTGTAGTAAAGAAAAAAAAAGAGAAGGGTTGTCTCTGGGCAATTGATTTTCCCTGAGGAGTAGAAAAGATTCCCTCCGTCCTGGAGAGAAAGGAGCTGAGGGAGTTTCCTGGTGGTCCAGTGGTTAGGATTCGGCGCTTTCACTGCCGTGCCCCTAGTGGGGCATCTTAGTTCCCCACAAGCAAGCCACGTGGAGTGGCCAATAAAGAAAAGGAGCTGAAAGAGAAGGGTGTGTGTGTGTGTGTGTGTGTGTGTGTGTGTGTACGGGGAGGAGGGTGTCACTGGAGAGAAGTCAAGACTTAACAGAACCAAGCCCATAGGAATGAGGGATAACTCAGCAAGCTCTCTATTGCTGGACACTCTGCCAGTTATCCATCGTTCTGTAACAATTTACCCCCACACTTAGCAGTCAAAGGAAACAAACAAACATTGATTATTCTGCAGTTTCTGAGTGTTAGGAATCTGGGAGTGGCTTAGCTCAGTGGTTCTCGCTCAGGGTCTCTCACACGATTGCAGTGAAGCCATTGGCTGGGCTGCCATCATCTGAAGACTTAAATGGAGCTGGAGAATCTACTTTCAAGCCCACTTACATGGCTGTTAGCATGAAGCCTCAATTTCTCACCATGTGAGCCTTTCCATCAGGATGCTCAAGACCCAGCATCTGGCTTCACCCAGGATAAGTGATCTGAAAGAGAGAAGAGAGAGACCAAGACAGAAGCCACGGGGACTTCCCTGGTGGTCCAGTGGGTAAGACTCCGAGATCCCAATGCAGGGGGCCCAGGCTCGATCCCTGGTGGGAGAACTAGATCCCTCATGTGTGACACAGCTAAGGAGCCCATATGCCACAACTAAGAACCCTGCATGCTGCAATGAAGGAGAGCCTGCGTGCCACAACTAAGACCCAGCACAGCCAAAAAAAAAAAAAAAAAAAAAAAAAGAAAGAAACATACAGAAGCCACAGTGTCTTAATCTTGGATGTGTCATCTAGGATCACTTTTGCCCTATTACATAGATCAACCCTGTCACAATGTGGGAGAGAACTGTACGAGAACGTGACTACTAAAGGTGAGGGCCATTGGGGGTTATTTCAGAGCCTGGCTATCAGAGACACTGTGAGGCATTTGTTGGAACATCCAGGCATGAGTGGGAGCAGACCATGACTTCCCTGGAATTGTGATCAGCATTTATGGCTTTGCCAGCTCAACTTCCTTTTGGCATCATTTGAGGACTTTACTTCCACAGCAGACTTCCCCTTACTTTACAGGGCCTTCCAGCAGGGGTGATGGCCACCATGTTCGGAGACTGGCTCCTTCCTGCTTACCTTGTGTGTGTGACCCCCACCTTGCCGTGAGCCCCAAAGCAGGAGGCCTGGATTTATTCATGGGTGCGTGTACTCAGGAAACTCCCTCACTCTCCAGGATAGTAGTTAAACATACTGCAACTTCATAATAACAGCTAATCTTACTAGATATTTATCAGACACTATGGAGTCTTTCTGATGAGGAAATTAAGGCCAGAGAGATTAAGTAACTTGGTGAAGGTAATAGCTAACAGGTGGTGAAACCAAGATTTGAACCCTCTAAACCTGGTTCTAAATCCGTGATCTCAGTCTCTGGTTCTATATATTCAGCACAGAGCCCAGCGTTAGTAAGTAATCAATAAATGTTGGTTATAATTATTAATTTTTCTCATTGGAGTAAAAGGTAAATTTCTACATTCAAGAAGCTAAAATATCATTCAGCCATAAAAAAGAATAAAATAATGCCATTTGCAGCAACATGGATGGACCCAGAGACTGTCATATTGAGTGAAGTAAGTCAGACAGAGAAAGACAAATATCATGATATTGCTTACATGTGGAATCTAAAAAAAGGGTACAAATGAACTTATTTACAAAACAGAAGTAGAGTCACAGATGTAGAAAACAAACTTATGGTTACCACGAGGTAAGGGGGGGAGGGATAAATTGGGAGCTTGGGATTGACATATACACACTACTATATATAAAATAAATAACTAATAAGGACCTACTGTGTAGCACAGGGAACTCTACTCATGCTCTGCAATAGCCTATATGGGAATAAAGTCTAAAAAAAGAGTGGATATATGTATATGTATAACTGATTCACTTTGTTGTACACCTGAAACTAACACGACATTGTAAATCAACTATACTCCAATAAAAATATTTTTTAAAAATCAAAAAAGGGCTTCCCTGGTGGTGCAGTGGTTGAGAGTCCGCCTGCCGATGCAGAGAACGCGGGTGCGTGCCCTGGTCCGGGAGGATCCCACATGCCGCGGAACGGCTGGGCCCGTGGGCCATGGCCACTAGGCCTGCGCGTCCGGAGCCTGTGCTCCACAATGGGAGAGGCCACAACAGTGAGAGGCCGCATACTGAAAAGAAATAAAAGAAAGAAAGAAAGAAGCTAAAGAATTGGAGTAGTCATTTTAAAAGGTAAACTGTATGTTTTTGTTAATTTGTTACTCTCATTGACAACCCAACAAAGCTTATACAAAGTCATATTTACCAAATAGCCATTTAAAAAAATAAGTTTATTTATATATTTTTGGCTGCATTGGGTCTTTGTTGCTGCGTGCCGGCTTTCTGTAGTTGCTCTTTGTTGTGGTGTGCAGGCTTCTCACTGCGGTGGCTTCTCTTGTGGCAGAGCATGGGCTCTAGGCTCATGGGCTTCAGTAGTTGTGGCACACGGGCTCAGTAGTTGTGGTTCGTGGACTCTAGAGCACAGGCTCAGTAGTTGTGGTGCACGGGCTTAGTTGCTCTGCAGCATGTGGGATCTTCCCGGACCAGGGATCGAACCCGTGTCCCCTGCATTGGCAGGTGGATACTTAACCACTGTGCCACTAGGGAAGTCCCCCAAATAGCCATTTTGATTGAAGTGCCCGCTGAATTGCTCAGTGGTGGATCTAGATTGGCTATGACTACCATGTGTTTTACCTTCTGTTTATACAGTTTTAATAACCCAAAGTCATTCTTTCAAACATGAATGTCAAGAGGCACCAGTTCTTCTCTTGACTCAACTGTAATCCACACTCCTACCTTCCTTGAGGGGACTGGAAGGAATGTGGATTCTTCCAGGTTTGAATTTGGCCTCCAACACCAGAGCTGTGTGACCTTGAGCAAGGTACTTAATTGTTGCTGAGCTGCTGTAAAATGGGACTGTTGGGAGGATTAAATGAGATAAGATATGTAAAACACTTAGCACAGTGCTTATCACAGAACAGGCTATCCACAGTTAAATGCCATATTCCCTTTCCTTCTCCCAGTAGAGTTTAATTACTCTAGTTGTTGTAGTCCCAGGTCATTCTGATTATGCCAGTTTATCAGATGATATTCAACTGCATGAGTGCTTCGTGACATCTCTATTTTTGTATTTTGTTTAGAGACAAGTCTAATCTCTCCCAACATATTCCCTGAGAGCAGAGGCTATTTCTTATTCATATTTATATTTTTGTTTCCTGTAGTGCCTAGCAAAATGACTGGCACATAGTATAGAATTTAATACGTATCTGCTGACCTAAACTGAAATCAGAGTGTTTGGAAAGGACTGAAACTAAAACACTAAGAAATGCTTGCAATCTGGCTTCCCTGGTGGCGCAGTGGTTGAGAATCCGCCTGCCAATGCAGGGGACACGGGTTCCTGCCCCAGTCTGGGAAGATCCCACGTGCCGCAGAGAGGCTGGGCCCATGAGCCATGGCCGCTGAGCCTGCGAGTCCGGAGCCTGTGCTCCCCAACGGGAGAGGCCACAACAGTAAGAGGCCCGCATACCAAAAACAAAAAAAACAAAAAGTAAATGGGTTTGGGGAGAAGGGAAATTTCTATTTCTAGGAAATAAATCACGTGCACTGTATAGATTTTCATATTACATTTCATTCAATACCCTCCATGTACATCTTCAAATTCAATTAAGTAACATTTAATGGTGGCAGAAATAGACAGAGATTCACCTTTTGAAAATATTTAATATTTTATTTCATGAGCATAAATGATATGAACATCTAGTACTGGAGAAATTATACCATTAATCATATTAATGATTTAACTGGTTTCCCAGAGTGTTTCCGTTCTATTATTGCTTAAAGAGAGAGCTCTTATAGAGAAAAAGAATTTGCTCTAGAGGAAGTCAGTTTATATTCTGCATTCATCTAATAGGACACTTGATAATAGATCCCTGATGGATCCCTGATAATATGAGTGAGACAATGGGCCCAAGGCATTTTATTTTCCTTTCCCTATTGTCTAATCACACCTGAATGACAAAATATCAACCCTGGATCAACCCAACCATCGGATTCCTCCATGCCCACATCGGTCACTTGGCAGCCCGGAGCTGCTGCTTCCTGTTTGGGTGGGCAGGGCTGTGGCTCTTTTTAACCCCCTTGCTCAAAGGTACTGTGTTTCATTCAATGGTACATGTCCTGTCAAAGAAATGCCTGCTTAGAGTTACTCAGTTTCCTGGGTATCTCCTATTTATATAGGAAGTATACATGTTATTAAACTTCTGTTTGTTTTTTCTTTTGTTTGGAAAAGAAAAGAAAAGAAATGCCTGGTCATGGCACAGCTCTTGCAAGCTGAGGGGATGGGGGTTTCTCTTAGAGCAGAGTTCCTTCAGCCACTTGCAGTGTTGTAGAGATGAAATGACTTTTTTAAGGGGCTGAGACAGATGGATTCAAGAGCCCAACTACCTTCCTCTTTCTTCAGGTTGTATTGCTGAGTTGGGTCTACTGTTCCAGTCTCCTCCCTCCCTCATGGTGATTTTTCTCCTTTCAAGGGTCCCCCTGTCCACCTCTGCAGTCCAGCTTCTGTTGAAGGGGGTGGGGATGAGATGGAGCCCAGGGAGTGGGTGAGGAGGTCTGTCAATGCACATTACTCGGTAATAACTTTCTTAAACAAAAAGTTTATGGGTTTGTTTTTAGGCAGAGTCAAAATGTTCCCATATCAAAACAGCCACTTCAAGGCAGCCACATCAAGATGTTCCTGGCATCAAAATGACTGTGTCAAAGCTGTGTGTCAGCAAATTGTCTATAATAAAACAGCTTGTATCAAAATGGCTGTAACCTACATTGGCACAGGACTTGCCATCAAAGGAATGCTTTTTAGAATGTCAGTGCTGTTTATAGCAAGGTAAGGTGAAAAGTTGTGTTTCTTTCCATTGATGCTCCAACTTTCAGCAGGGAGCTGGAGTTAACCACAAGGAACTGGAAGACAAAGAGGCACCACTCTTTGTTTCTAGTTATCAATGACTCCTGCAAAAAGGAATTAGGCACAAATTAACAAAGATGATCCAGCTTTTACCATGGAAGTCATGAAACTCCCATACTAATTTTATAATCATGCCTTTACACTTTGTTCTCAACACAATGATCTTTTGGAATTATTGACTAAGAAGCAGCCAACAAATTTATGTCAATATGAAGGCAGCTTGGAGTCACTTGTTAACTGCCTACTACTACTGTGTTCAATCACAGCCTGGAAGAACCAGAACTCGTGCAAATGCCCTGAGTTGCTGCCTCTTCAGACACCCAATTAGGCTGCAAAACCTTCCCTGGAAGGTTTGATGTTAGAAACCTTTCTTGATGTCTATCTTCAGGCTAAGAAAACTTACAGGTTGGGCAGACTCTCGCACTGGGTATGCAACATAGAGTGAACATGGCTCGTCCCTGACTTAATTGTTGTCCCACTTTTTCTTGACTTAATAATACCATGCTCTCTTGGCTTTAGCTTGCCTCGCTGGCCACTCCTTCTCAGTCCTTTTTGGTCTCTCATTTCTCTATACAACCTCTAAATGTCAGCATGCTTCACTGCTCAGGCCTGGGCCCTCTTCTCTAAGAATAACTCTCTTTCTAGGAGAGCTCATTCAATTCTGTTGCTTTAAATAGCATCTGTGTGCTGATTACTCCAAATATGTTCTTTCCAGCCCTAACCTTTCCCAGAACTCCAGATTCGTATATACAATATCCACATCTGAATGTCCAAGAGGTATCTTAAATGTATAGGTCCAAAATGGAACACTAGATTTCCCAACCTAAACCTGTCCTTCTAGTCTTCATCTTAGTGTCAAAATGAACTACATAGTTGCCCAAGCCACAAACATAGAAATTATCCCTCATTTTTTCTCTCTCTGTCTTTAAATATATACATTATTAGCCAATACTACTATAGATGTACCTCCAAAACATATCTGGACTACATCTCCTTTCTTTTCTCTCCACTGCCACAACCCCAGTCTAAGCCACCATCATCTCTTACTAGGGCTGCTACAATGGCCTCTTAACTGATCTCCCCATTTCTTTGCATGACTAGTTCCTTCTCATGTCTTAGGTCTCAGAAAACAGGTCAAAGCTCAAAGAGGGCTTCCCAAACTATCCTTTCCTCCCACTTGTTCTCTATTAACTTGCCATGCTGACTTTCTTCATAGAACTCACCACAATGTGTGAATATCTACTTCCTTCCTATTGACTATGCTCCCTGCTAGAATATAAGCTCCAATGGAGCAGAGAGTTCAACTCTTTTCCTCACCGCTCAGTCCCTAGGGTTTACCATACTGCCTGACCCATGGTAGGCTCTTGACAAATATTTGCTGAATATGAATTCAAGTCTTTCCAAAAGAGAAAATCTCTTTGGGATTCCAGAAGTTTAGGAACCATCAATATCTGCTGTTGTTCAGAAATATCCAATTCTGATTGACCACATATACATGTATCAAACACGAGGAATGTTTATTTAAAGGTATTAAGTCGAGACTATTTTAAGGCCCAGTTCAGACATAATTCTGTAAAGACTACTCCTTGGTTTGTCCCAACTTATAAACCAGGATGGTGACTATACATGTTGGTTGGTACCACCTGGCTCAGGCACCAATCATTAGCAAAGGTGTTCTTTTACAAAAGATTTACAAAAGATTTAATTGGGAAGAAAATCACATGAATTAAAATGAACAATATTGAATTTTTATCTCTCTGATACATAAACATATATACCATAAATAGAAATTAGTCAGGGAATGAGAAAATGTTATTTTGTGAACTGACATGAGTTCTTTTTAGGTAAAACTTGTCTTTGTTGAGAGGCATCTAAGAAGCAAAAGTACAGGCTCTGTATGTGTTGGAAAGAAACAACAAAAAGATCACAAAGTCATTCTGCATAAGAAATTGGGAAATATGAGAAGAAAAAGAAGAAGTAAATGAGGAGGAAGAGTGGGAGAGAAGGTTGAGCAAAATGTCAGGAGGCTTAACTTTGGGTTGGTAGGAATAGAGCAAGAAGATCAAATTTTCAGTTTTAAATTGGCTGCTGAAGAGTGCTGCGTATTTGCCATTTAGCCTCTTATCTGGCAAACATTATCTCTGAATCTGCACGAAGATACTACTGCACACAGCTGCCTCTCATGAATTTGGGGTGGGAAATCTAGGAGGAGGGGCTGTAACCCACCCTTGAGTCAGTGCCAAATGAAGATAAAGGAACAGCTGCAAGATAGAGAGCTGAAGAATGGGAATTCAGCAGAAGCCAGAAATCAAATCCTGAGGTTATCAAGAGCATAGGGAGCCCAGAAAAACTGCAGGGAGTTTGGGGAGAGCATTGGTTTCCCCATAAGACATGGGATGGGGTTTTCAGATGAGTTTACGTAAACCTCAAGGTGATATCCGACTTTCCAGATAATCCAGGAGACATTAACAGTGTGATTCTACTGATAAATATTCATTACTCCATTACTCCTCACCATAGTATTAGTGAAAACCCTAGTTAGGGATGATAGACAGTATGTGTTCCAATTTGGATCCTCTCCTTTCATCATTGTATCCTACTTTATTTGCTTCTATTCTCCCTGGTGGTTCTCTACTCTAATCTAGACCATATTAGCCACATCATAGGTCACTGTTTTTTTTACTATTCTTAGAGTTGGTTATCCAGGGCAAAAAAATTAAATTTATGAAGTCTATGTGGTGGGAAAGTCTAGCAAAAACTAAATTTTAAGCAATAATAATTAGAAAGACCAAAAGTTTCTGCAAAGAGAATATTCAGTTCAACAAAATCATTTATTCATTGAACTCAACAAACATTTCTGTGCTAGGTTCTCAAACTTTAAATATGAATAAAACCCAATTGCTTCTCTTGATAAGTTCACTGTCCAGTGGAGATATACAAACAGATAATTACAGTGCAATGTGGTTAAGTGCAAAATATAGTAAAAACAATGACTTTTATGAGATGATTAAAGAGAGGCACTTAGTGAAGACTGCAGGAGGGGTCAATGTTAGGATGGTTTTTATTTTTTTTTAAGGGAATTCCTTTATTTTTATTATTTATTTATTTATTTATGGCTGTGTTGGGTCCTCGTTTCTGTGCAAGGGCTTTCTCTAGTTGCGGCAAGCGGGGGCCACTCTTCATCGCGGTGCATGGGTCTCTCACTATCACAGCCTCTCTTGTTGCAGAGCACAGGCTCCAGACGCGCAGGCTCAGTAGCTGTGGCTCACGGGTCTAATTGCTCCGCAGCATGTGGGATCTTCCCAGACCAGGACTCAAACCCGTGTCCCCTGCATTGACAGGCAGATTCTCAAACACTGCACCACCAGGGAAGCCCTAGGATGGTTTTTGAATGAGCTGACAGCTGAGTTGGATCTTAAAGGATGTGGACAGTTAGTCATGTAGAAATGGGGGTGGGGAATTAGATTTCGGTTGGGGTACGTGAGGTGAAGGGAAGTGGAGCTGTGCTTTCTAGAAGGAACAACATGGCAAAGGCATGGAAGGAAAAATATGCATAGGCTACACGTGGTTTTGAGTTGCTGGATGCAAGATTAAGACATAAATGAAGCTAGAGAAAAAGATAAGGGCTATATAACTCTGGGATTTGAACGCCATGTTAAAAAATGTAGACCATCCTATCTGCAATTGAGAAACATTAGAGGGTTTTGAGGCAGAGAAGTGCCATGGCAAGATTAGAATTTTAAATAAATTACTTCAGTGACTGTAAAGAGAACAATTAGAAAGTGGTTGTAGTGGTGCCTGTGGTTGTATCTATATTTTTGTAATTAATTAATTTATTAATTTGGTTGCACTCGGTCTTAGTTGTGGCAGGTGAGCTCCCTAGTTGCAGCACATGGGCTCATTAGTTGTGGCAGACAGGCTCCTTAGTTGCGGCTCCAGGTCTCCTTAGTTGCAGTTTGCCAGCTCCTTAGTTGTGGCATGTGAACTTTTAGTTGTGGCATGCATGTGGGATCTAGTTCCCTAACCAGAGATCGAACCCAGGGCCCTTGCATTGGGAGCGCAGTCTTATCCACTGTGCCACCAGGGAAGTCCCATGTGGTTGTATCTATATTTGAGGTAGACAAAACAAAGGAGATTTGTTAGCAAATTTTTGTTCTAGTCCAGGTAAAAGACGAAGAGAACCCTATCTGAGGCATGGATAGTGAAGGTAGAGAGGGGGAGCAGATCAAGTAATGCTGAGGAAGTTAAATAGTCAGGCATGGTAATTGATTGGACTTGTGAAATGAAGGAAAAGAATCCAAAGAATTCTCTCTTGGATGACAAATATGGATAAATGGGTCATGAGCTAAGATTCTGTCTACAGGAGGAGAAGCTAGTTTAATGGAACAGATGGAGAGTTCTGTTCTAAATGTGTGAAGTCCCAGGTGACTTTGGGACAGCCAGAATGAGTCAGGATAAGCTAGAACTGAAGGGAGAGATGTAAGATGAAGGTACAGCATTGAAATTCACCTCTGTACAGGGATAGTTGAAACTTTGAGGATGCGTCAGATCACCTAGGAAACCTTGTAGAGTGAGAAGAGTGCTGGTCAAGGGAGATTCCAGGGAGAAGATAAATAGGCCAACAAAGAAGGTAGAGAAGGAATGCTCAAAGATGCAGGAGAGAACAAGGAGAGTGTTATTAAAATGAAGAGTAAATTTTAAGATGGAAGAATTTAATTGTTATATGTAACAGAAGCATTGCAATATAGGGCTTTCAATTTATACACTTAGATATCATTTTGAGAGCTGTTGTCATAGAGTAGAAACAGGTTGAGAAGTACATAAGGAGGCAACCCCCTTGAGTATCCAGGAAGGTTATTCAAGCCAGATAAGGACAGCACCAGAAGGGAAAGTTATTGGTTCGTCTCACATATAAATATAGATACATAAAAATGAAATAAAATATTTACAGTTCATTAAAAATACAATATAATCAAGAAAGGTTTAATCCCAGAAATGGAATGATACTTTATTTTTTGAAATCTGTTAATGTAACTCACTATCTTATCCAATTAAGGGAAAAAACTAAATGATCACCTCAATAAATACAAAAGGAAACATTTAATAAAATTTAACACTCACTTTATGATTTTAAAATATCCTTCTTAGAAAACTAGAAATAGATCAGAGAATCATTAATATCAAAAACTTATAGAAAACATCATAGTTAATGGTGAACTAATGGAAACATTCCCTTTAAAGTCAGAAACAAGACAGAATTAGTGTGTCCATTCCACATTGTCCTGGAGGACCTAACCAATGTAGTAAGACAAGGGGGAAAAAGGGGATTGGAAAGAAAGAAAGAAAATAGTCAGTATACGAAAACAATATGATTATCTACAGAGAACATTCAAGACAATCTTTTGACATGTAATCAATACATATAAGAGATTTTTTTCAAGGGACTTCCCTGATGGTCCAGCAGTCAATACTCCATGCTCCCAACGCAGGGGGCCCGGGTCCAATCCTTGGTCAGGGAATTCCCAAAATCAATGCTCAAAAACTGATAGTGTTTCTATACATAAGCAATAACCAATTAGAAAATATAATAATGATAATCCCTGAATTATAGTGGCAAGAAAGGCCATAATGTATTCAGAAATAAATCTAACAAAAAATCTAATAACTGTATGAACAAATAAAACTTTATTGATAGATATAAAATAGGAGAGAAATAGCTTATTCTTGAAGGGAATACTCAATATTATGAAGAGACAATTCTCAATGTATAAATTTTGTTAAATTTACAGTCAGAATCCCAACAGGGTGTTTTGTGGAATTTGACCAGTTGATTTTAAAATGTGCATGGAATACTTCAGGGCCAAGAATAGGCAAGCTAATTTTGAAAAAGAAAAATAAGGGGGAGAAATTAACACAGTGTGGTACTAGAGCATAAATAAATAAATGGGGACCAATAGAACAGGACAGAAAGCAACACATATGAGAACTTGGTATATAATAGAAGTGAAAGTACAAAGTAATGGGGAAAAACTGGACTATTCAATAAATGGTGCAGGGTCAATTAGCTATCCATACAAGGAAAAATTAGATCCTTCCCACTGTACAGATAAATAAATAACAATTGGATAAAAGACTTCAATGTGAAAGGCAGAATAATAAAGTTTTCAGAAGATAATAGAGCACAATATATTCATTACTTCCAAGTAGGGAAGGTTTTTTAAAATAGTTAATTCATTAAATTTTATTTTTGGTTGCATTGGATCTTCATTGCTGCGCGCAGGCTTTCTCCAGTTGTGGCGAGCAGAGGCTACTCTTTGTTGCGGTGCGTGGGCTTCTCGTTCAGGTAGCTTCTCTTGCTGTGGAGCACAGGCTCTAGGTGCGCAGGCTTCAGTAGTTGTGGTTCACGGGCTTTGTTGCTCCGTGGCATGTGGGATCTTCCTGGACCAGGGATCGAACCCGTTCTCCCCTGCACTGGCAGGGAGATTCTTAACCACTGCTCCACCAGGAAAGTCCCGGGGAGGCTTTTTCAAGGCGTGAAAAACAAACCATAAACAAACAAAAAAATAAATTAAAATTTCTATTGAGAAAGATATCATAAACAATGTTAAGAGACAAGACTAAGAGAAAATACTTGCAAATCAAATAACTGACAAAAGATTAGGGCACAGTATATAAAGAGAACCTTATAAGTCAATAAGAAAAAGACCAAAATGCAATAGAAAAATACTTGTCAATAACTGTGAATAGGCAATTCAGAGACATGAAATCCAAATTGCCAATAGCATATAAAAAGATGCTTAACCTCTCTAGAGGAAAATGTAAATGTAAAATTTGACTGTTTTTCATATATATGAGAATGGCACAAATTTAAAATCTGATAATATTTTGGCAAGAATGTGAAATTAGAAACCCTCATACTCTGCTAATGAGAAAGTAAATTGGTACAACTACTGTGGAAAGCAATGTGCCAATATTTTACAGAGTGAAATCAGTGTGTACCCTAATACACAGCAATTCAATTTCTGGACATATATCTAGAGGCACACTTATACACACATATGCACAAGGAGAATTGCCTTAAGGATGGTTACTGCTTTATTGTTTGCAATCACAAAAATTTGGAAACAACCATCAGTAGCAGAATGTATAAATTAATATTGGAATATTTATACAATACAAAGCTACACAGCAGTTAAAATGAATGGACTAGATCCATGAGTATCAATGTAGATAAATCTTAAAAACACAATACTGAATGCAAAAAGTAAATTTCAGTATATATTCTGTATATGTAAGTTTCATGGAGTCACAAAAGAAAAATTCAATAGGAAAAATCATCAAGAGATTTGCATACACACATACTATATTTGGTTTATCACATATCTGTCCATCTATCCACCCATCAACACATCTTATTTTAGTGCATGCACTTTAAAGAAAGTTGCAGACATCAGTGCATTTCATAGGTCAGGAGCTTTTTGATTAAATGGGAGAGATGAACATATAAACTGAGGGAAGAAGCCCTCAATGCTGAAAGTGTGGTTGAAAGAAAAAAAGAAAGAAGATAATTGTTGAGGCTGAAAGAGGTGGGAGAGTTTGACTTTTGAAAAAGAGGAGGGACCACTCATTCTCTGAGACTGAAGGAAAAGATGGTGGTGGGGTGGAGATGTTGAAGGAGATCTTTCTCAGTGGCCTCAATTTTTCTCCTTGATATAGGAGGCAGAAATATTTTGAGAATGAGAATTGGGAGTTGACTAGGTCCTGAGGAGAGAGACAAAGATTATTGTGTGTATGTGTGTGTGTGTGTGTGTGTGTGTGTATAATTAAACCATGCCACGCGTCTTGCAGGATCTCAGTTCCCCCGACCAGGGATTGAACCTGGGCCATGGCGGTGAAAGCACCAAATCCTAACCACTAGACCACCAGGGAACTCCTAAGATTAGGTATATTTACTGGAGAGAATGGGAGAGGGAATTGATCAAAAATAAATTAAGGGATTGATGGAGTCTCTGAGTGCCCGGATGAGCTTGAATCTGTAGCAAAGCAAGACTCTAGGTTATTAGATTTTCTCCAGCTCTCAGCTGTTTGAGAAGGAGAAGCAGAAAGAAGCAGACTGTAGGAAAGATCTAGAGTTGATGCTGCAGGACAGGGTGCAAGGGAATGGAAAAGACTCGCATGAGAGTATTTCAGAGGAGCAATTCTTAATCCCAAGCAGGGCATGGGACTAAGAGAGTCTAGGAATCAAATAAAGAGATCAACAGATTTGAGTTCTCATGAAGTGGAGAAATGGCCCCTTTGCTGAGCCACAAATTTAGAGAGCTTTTTTCTAACTAGGCTCACTGCTACAACTCAAACACAGAGACACAATTTGTTCAAGAACAAAGTCTTCATGGCCTCTTTAGAAACTCTGTGGCAGCCCTCACCACATCTCTGCATTTTGACAGAGGCTTTATCCTATTGGGACAACAAAAACTGTGCACCAAAGTGTAATATTTGAAGCCCGTCTCTTTCTCTTCCCTATAATCCTCGTCACTGATTAAAAGAGAAATGCTTCTAGTCACCTATTCTCTTTTACCCTTGTCCTTTTAAAGGTTTAGTACTTTCTCACTTTTTCAGCTTATCACTATAAACCCCGTGTTTCTTATTTCTTGTACCTATCACTACAAGCCCCTTAATCATCCTTTCCACTGAGTCATATGGATCATTATTCCATTGTAATAAAATACATTCTTATTCTGCTTGGAGGTATGTGCCTCCAAGGTAATTAAGGGAGTTTCCTTCAAGGCTAGGATTTGTCCTGCAAATTCCTCTAGTTGGGGTTGTTCATTTTCTCATACACTTTGTTATGTTGTGCTATAGAGGGAGTTGAGGTGCAAGGGTTGGTATTTGGCTACTTGTAATCCCATTGCTACTTCCAGACCATCACTCTTCAACTCTCATGTAAAAGTTCACCCTTCTCTTAAGGATGATCACTACCCTCTCCTCCTCCCTGCCTCTAACCACCCTTCAGGTTGCTTCCTTTCATTCCTCAAAGACTTTGAGACTTAACTCACAGTCGTCCTCTTTATCCCACCTCCTACCCCCATCCTAAAAGTTCAATAACTTAGCTTCCTAATTTTTGTACCTCCTTAACACTTGCAACCTTCTTTTCCACTCTACTTCAGTTATCTACTTCCCAGGACCACATTCTATATCTTGTCATCACTCAGGCATTACACCCCAGCAACGTTGAACGGCAGTACCCACTTTCTGACTACTAGCTTCTAACTTCTAGCTCCTCCCTAGTTGTCTTGTAAGGATGTCCTGTTACAGACCAAGTGGAAAATGATCCAAAAAAACTTTCCAGCGTTCTTATTCTCAAAAGCAATCCACCCTGATCAGTAATGGTAAGACATTTCGGGAGGTATGACCATGTTAATCCATATTTAGATGACAGCCGTCTAGGGATATATTTTAGGTCTTTTTTGGTCTTTACTCACAAGAGTCATTTTAAATAGGTTCCAACTATTATAACCGATGTCTTAACACCTTTATTAAACTAGAGGCAAAATGAAAATGGGCCAGTGTAGCCTCCACATGTTGACAAATGGTGATAGTATTGCTGTCAGGATAACATAAGGACAGCAAAATCATTTAAAAAATCACCACTCTAGAATCATTTGGCTTTGATTTTTTAAATTGCATTTTTGGGGACTCATTAGAACAAAAATGCTAAGGAAAGGGTCATTTTCTTTAGCTAGGCTGAAGTAATTTAGTGTTTCTATAGCTACTAGAAAAACACAGAAATTAATTTGCTAAAGATTACCCCCTTCATAGATTGTGTTAGTTAATAGATGGTTGGTACTGTATGTTCCAGGCAGAGCTGGAAAAGATACGGTGTTTAGAGCGCTGGCAAAAGCAGGAGTACACAAAAACACACACACAAATTTTAAGAGTTCGATACTTGCCATTTCTAAAACAGGCTCTGTAGTGGTCATCACTGAAAAAAAATCAGCACTTTGTTGCTCTCTCTGACACTTTGCAATGTTTTCATTTTAATTACATGGTATGCAGTAGGGCCCTTTATTATTTTCAGTGCTTAGGACCTTGAAAGGTTTCAATGAGGCCCTGATGTCGGTGGTCCTGTGGCTCCATCTGAGTGTTTTTATTCTTTTTGCGTTCCTGCAGCTGAATGCTGAGGCAAGGTTATTATTCTGGAGGAGGTTGTACCAAAAAGAAATGACTGGCGGAGCTCTGTTTGGCCTGTTCTGCTGCTTTCCCAAACAATACTGTCATCGGTTGGTACAAACAGTGACTTTCTCTTAGGCAACAAGGGCCAGGTATAAAAGGTGCTCACAAACCCCCAGAAGATCCCTAAGTTTTTCTTGGTACGGATGAATGTCTAAGATCCAGCAGTTTCTAATTTATAACCACAGTCAAATGTTGCTGTGAGGAGAGTCAGTGTTCCTTCAGTTCTCTACCTCAACCTCAGTTTCCCGTTTAGAATACTCACTTCCTTTCCACCTGACCTGCTTCCAAACTTGACTCATGCCACAGCTTTGGTTTTCATCCAACTCTTTCTACCCAGAATGCAGCAGAATGAATGGCAGCCACCCAACCACTTGAGGCTCGCTGTCCTAGGCTCTTGAATAAAAAGACAGAAAGTAGAGAAATAGTTCCTTTGAAATACAGACCCCTTCTAGGGAGTAGGGAATCTATTTTCTTCCTTTGCATAGGATTCTGCTTAAGACTCAGGATGCAGGATGCTCTCTTGATGGGGGACAGACAAGGCTGAAAAGAGGGACATACTGAGCAATGAGGAACAGCTGAGAGCTACAAAGATAGGGCTGTGCTCATGTATAAATAGAAATGTTGCTGCTACCCTGATGAATCAGACCAGATGTTTCTCTGATGTCTCTGTTTGGTCCTTTGGTTTATAAAAAAAAGTATAATTTTGCTAAAATTATATGTGGGGCCAGGAATGTGGCACAAATGCTTTAAGCTTAAATAATACGTAAAAGAACAAAATTACGTTACTGAAGAAAACTGTATCAACAAGAAAAACCTCCATTTAGAGAAGGACAGAAAAGAGCAGGAAGGAAACAATCTGTTGATGGAGTTGATGAATTAAGATTCAGGAGATCGGAATTCTAATCCTTCCTCTGTCACTAGGTGTATGACCTTGGGCAAGCCAGGTCATTTTCTTGGGTCTAGCTCTATTTATATTTATTTTTTAAAAATGTTCATTGCAGTATAGTTGATTTACAATGTTGTGTCAGTTTCTGCTGTACAGCAAAGTGAACCAGCTATACATATACATATATCCACTCCCTTTCATATTCTTTTCCCATATAGGTCATTACAGTGTATGAAGAAGAGTTCCCTGTGCTACACATCAGGTCCTTATTAGTCATCCATTTTATATACAGTTGTGTGTATATGTCAATCCCAACCTCCTAATTCATCCCTCCCCCCCTTTCCTCTCCTGGCAACCACAAGACTGCTCTCTATCTGTGACTCTATTTCTGTTGGTATATATATATTTCTTTAAATGGGGGACGGGCAGGGTGAGAATGGGGTTTCATGGCCGGGTTCATTAAATTGACTTTTTTAGGTGTTTTTGCAGCCCTAAACATCTATGAACCCAACCATTTTTTTTTTTCAGTTTAGTTTCTTGTTTCCTGGCTTCTAGTTTCATTGAGGGGTTGGTATGTGAAAGACAAGGTAGGGCGTAAACATGAATTAACACAAGGCCTTTGTCCTCAAGATGCTTATAACATACTAGCAGATATTAGAGTTACACAAAATACTATAAACTGTGATTGATTCCAGAGGCAGACATGAACAAATGCCATGGGAACTCAGAGGAAGAAGAGATCACTGCCAGCTTGGATGATAAGAAATAACTTGCTGGAGGAGGACATCCGCATTTGATGGGGGAGGGGGTGGGAGCTTGAAAGTTGGTGAGTTTTTAGCAGGCAGAGGTAGAGAAAAAGACATTCCCGATATAAGAAACAAGAGGAGGCAAGGGGCAAGAAAAGTGCTGGATGTATTTGGGGAACATGAGCCATTTGGGGTGGCTGAGCATAGGCTATGAGTCAGGTAGCAATGATGGTTTGGGACCACACTGGGGAGGTCCCTTTTTTTTTTTTTTAAGAAGATGTTGGGGGTAGGAGTTTATTAATTACTTTATTTTTATTTTGGCTGTGTTGGGTCTTCGTTTCTGTGCGAGGGCTTTCTCTAGTTGTGGCAAGCGGGGGCCACTCTTCATCACGGTGCGCGGGCCTCTCACTATCGTGGCCTCTCTTGTTGCGGAGCACAGGCTCCAGATGTGCAGGCTCAGTAGTTGTGGCTCACAGGCCCAGCTGCTCCGTGGCATGTGGGATCCTCCCAGACCAGGGCTCAAACCCGTGTCCCCTACATTAGCAGGCAGATTCTCAACCACTGCACCACCAGGGAAGCCCTGGGGAGGTCCTTTTAATCTTAGTAGAGCATGCATTTTACTTAGTAGGCAGCAGGGAGCTGTCTTTCTGAACTTGGATGTGACCTGGCCTGAACTGTGCTTTAGGATAATTCACCTACAGCAAAGTGTAGGATGAACTGGAAGTGGAAAGGTCTCAGGGGAAGGAGGACAGCTAAAAAGCCAATGCATAATCTTGGTGAAAGCTAACCAAGCCTGAGCTAGGATGGTGTCAGTGGGAATGGAAAGCATTTCAAATGGCTTGGATTTATGCAAGCTAGGGAGGGAGGAGGGTACTCAAAGGTAACTCCGTGTTTAAGCAAGTCAGTGGTAGAACCTACTAGTTCTACTAACATAAAAAGGAAATTCAAGAAGAGAAGGGTGTTTGGGTGGGGGAAAGGGGGAAAGAATTCACTTTCCATGCACTGAATTTGAAGCACAGGAAGCATGCATAGCTTAGTGGAGGTGTTCAACAGTCACAAACTTCTCCTGACTGGACCTCAGTACTGTGGATGGGGCTGGAGATGGGTATCTTGGAGTCAACATTATCTAAGTGAAAGAGCTGAAATCCTCAAAGTGAAAAGATCACCAAGGAATTGGAGAGTGAGGCAGGAAGAAGACGGACAACAGAGTCTTGAGAAATGTCTAAATTCTTCCATTATGATGAACTGGGCATGGCCAATGTTACAGAATATAATCAAGAGAGTGCCACATCATTGTGTCCAAGGGGAAAGGGAATATTGAAAGGGAGTGGCTGGTGAACCACAGTTGCATTACTGCTTGGGTGATTAAGGGTTTGGAGTTAGTGTCTAGATTACCTAGAAGGAACTGGCTATTAAGAAAATAGTTAAGAGCATTTGTGATGATGGAGCCTCTTATGTATGTGTTTTCTGACAGATGAACAGATGAGAAAATTGGACATGTACCTGGTCCTCAGACTGACAGCCAAGATTGCAAATCCTCATCTCTCCTTTATATTGAAAATGTGTACTTAGAACCCAAAACTGCTTTCTTTCTTTTGGAAATCTCAGATTATTACCAGCCTTTGTTTTTCAGACTATGACCAGGGAATTTATTATCTTTTCTCCTCCAGAGTTCCCCAACTTTTAGTTCCCTCTGGTCCTGGGTTTTGGGTCAGATTCTTAGAGTTGAATTCCATTGACAATAAATATGTAGATCACCTCTGGGAGCTTGGTGTCAGAAGCTCTAGAGGGAGGAAAAAGGAGGAGAGAGTAGGGCAGGCAGGGAAATGAGACTTTATTGTATTTCACACACAAAGGCCTGTTTGCAAACTACAATGTAAACTAGACTTTAACAGCAAAGGATTTATCTTCACTTTAAAATCTGGGATTTCACCAGGCAGATAACACTGGTATAAATCCAAGTAGGATTAACTGCCTCCCAGCAATGCCGATTGGTTTAACACTTTTGTTCATTTTATTTTTCTTCAATATTTTTCTTAAGTGATAATAATTTACAAAAACCATGAAATGTTTACTTTTGGTTCCACAACTGTTAGAACAATTCTACCTACCAAAGGGGGGAAACCCCTTAAGGAATCCAGATCCATCAGTGAATTAAAAAATTAGGAAACTGGGGTTTTAATCTATGAACTAGCTATGTTACTTTATGTAGGTTGCTTAATACAATTCTATGCTTCAAGTTTTTTCATTGGCTAAATGATGATTTTAAAAAACACTGGTTAGGCTTATCTCACAGAATTATTGTTCAGGTTGTGAAAGTATTTTCTCTTTAAATTATAAACATTAGATACATTCCAGACATACTGTTACTTAAGCAACTAGATAACCACTGAAGCCAGTCTGGGGTCAGAACGGGGAAGTGAAGGAAGAACTGGGATTTGGGGAAACTGGATGCAGCAAGTAGGATTACTGGGGATTGGCAGAAGCTTTTTTCTTCAGCTCAACAATGAATGACGCTAATGAGAGAGCAAGCTAGGAAAAAGAAAAAAAAAAAACCACTGTGAATGTTTCATACACCACTCCTAATGCTGCTTTGAAATAACTGCTTGGGTAAATAAATTCCTTATATAGTGACTAATAAAGAGATGCCCAAATTTGTACATCTGATGCCCATTATTCCCTTGCTCTCTGACTTCTTTCTTTCTTCTTCTTCTTTTTTTTTTTTTAATATTTATTTATTTATTTTCGGCTGTGTTGGGTCTTTGCAGCCGCTTGCTGGAGCTTTAGTTGTGGCATGTGGGCTTCTCTCCAGTTGTGGTACGTGGGCTTAGTTGCCCGCGGCATGTGGGATCTCAGTTCCCCGACCAGAGATTGAAATAAGCGTTGAAGATGGATTCTTCATTTTTTTAAATTTTTGGCTGCATTGGGTCTTCGTTGCTGCATGCAGTCTTTCTCTAGTTGCGGTGCACGGGCTTCTCATTGAGGTGGCCTCTCGTTGCAGAGCACGGGCTCTAGGCATGCGGGCTTCAGTAGTTGTGGCACGCGGGCTCAGTAGTTGTGGTGCACGGGCTTAGTTGCTCCGCAGCATGTGGGATCTGCCCGGACCAGGGCTCTAACCTGTGTCCCCTGCATTGGCAGGCAGATTCTTTTTTTTTTCTTCAGTGCCCATACATGCATTTATTATCATTATTTTTTTTAACATCTTTATTGGAGTATAATTGCTTTACAATGGTGTATCAGTTTCTGCTTTATAACAAAGTGAATCAGTCATACATATACATATGTTCCCATATCTCTTCCTTTTTGTGTCTCCCTCCCTCCCACCCTCCCTATCCCACTGCTCTAGGTGGTCACAAAGCACCGAGCTGATCTCCCTGTGCTATGCAGCTGCTTCCCACTAGCTAGCTATTTTACGTTTGGTAGTGTATATATGTCCATGCCACTCTCTCACTTCTTCCCAGCTTACCCTTCCCCCTCCCCATATCCTCAAGTCCATTCTCTAGTAGGTGTCTTTATTCCCGTCTTGCCCTTAGGTTCTTCATGACTTTTTTTTTTCTTCTTAGATTCCATATATATGTGTTAGCATAAGGTATTTGTTTTTCTCTTTCTGACTTACTTCAATCTGTATGACAGACTCTAGGTCCATCCATCTCACTACAAATAACTCAATTCCGTTTCTTTTTATGGCTGAGTAATATTCCATTGTATATATGTGCCACATCTTCTTTATCCATTCATCTGTTGATGGACACTTAGGTTGCTTCCATGTCCTGGCTATTGTAAATAGAGCTGCAATTAACATTTTGGTACATGACTCTTTTTGAATTATGGTTTTCTCAGGGTATATGCCCAGCAGTAGGATTGCTGGGTCATACGGTAGTTCTATTTTTAGTTTTTTAAGGAACCTCCATACTGTTCTCCATAGTGGCTGTATCAATTTACATTCCCACCAACAGTGCAAGAGGGTTCCCTTTTCTCCACACCCTCTCCAGCATTGTTTCTAGATTTTTTGATGATGGCCATTCTGACTGGTGTGAGATGATATCCCATTGTAGTTTTGATTTGCATTTCTCTAATGATTAATGATGTTGGGCATTCTTTCATGTGCTTGTTGGCAATCTGTATATCTTCTTTGGAGAAATGTCTATTTAGGTCTTCTGCCCATTTTTGGATTGGGTTGTTTGTTTCTTTGATATTGAGCTGCATGAGCTGCTTGTAAATTTTGGAGATTAATCCTTTGTCAGTTGCTTCATTTGCAAATATTTTCTCCCATTCTGAGGGTTGTCTTTTGGTCTTGTTTATGGTTTCCTTTGCTGTGCAAAAGCTTTGAAGTTTCATTAGGTCCCATTTGTTTATTTTTGTTTTTATTTCCATTTCTCTAGCAGGTGGGTCAAAAAGGATCTTGCTGTGATTTATGTCATAGAGTGTTCTGCCTATGTTTTCCTCTAAGAGTTTGATAGTGTCTGGTCTTACATTTAGGTCTTTAATCCATTTTGAGTTTATTTTTGTGTATGGTGTTAGGGAGTGTTCTAATTTCATACTTTTACATGTACCTGTCCAGTTTTCCCAGCACCACTGGCAGGCAGATTCTTAACCACTGGACCACCAGGGAAGTCCCTGACTTCTGTTACCATGACTTCAACAGTAATTTAGTGTAAATAAAAATGCTCTAGCTCTATTCAGTGCAGGGCTCTAAATCTCTAGCTTCAACACTTTCTTTTGTCCAAACACTGAGGGATACGATGGTTAGACTTGGAAGTCTGACTATGGTGTCAGATAGTAAGAAATCAGGGTTCTAGATACTGGAAATGATCACTTCAATACATCACCAAGCCACATATCAACAAGCTTAATCACAAAAGGTTTTTGAGGGAAAGAAGTTGAAGTAACCAATATCACTGAAGCATTGCAGACCTATCTGTATTGGTGGTTGATTTGCCAGGTAACATGGCTGTTCCTCAGTTTTCTCACCTGTTAAACAGGAGGCAGGATGAGATTCTTTCTAAGGTTACTTCCTGTTGTGAAATACTGTTACTCTAAATAACAGTTTAGAGAAAATTACAAAACGCCTCCTCATACCTCTTGATAAGCCCAAACAATACAGAAAACAAAAATGTCCCCTTGTAGACCCGTCTCTTTGTGCCAAGTAGGGAGAAACGGGGGACAAACACTAAACACCGCCCCCAAAAGGAGTTTAAAAACAAAGAACAACGCAATGTATACTTATGGAACCCTTGCTAGGTTTTATGCAGCCATGTTCAAGAAACATTGTTGGAGACCTACTATGTGCAAGACACTGTTTGTTACTTTTCAATTTTAAAATCATAATTATTACTTTTCCAGCAACTCAAATCTGAACTGGTGAATATTGCCTTGGGTGGGCATAAAATTAAACCCAAGGTCAAGGGAGACAGTCTACAGATAGACCAAAAATAAAACGCAAGTGACATCATTAGGGACCTCGGTAAAAAAGCCAACATATTGCACAAAGATCGAAGGCAAAAAAAGAGAAACACGTTTGGTTAATACTAGGCTTTTGAGAGCATTTCATGTGTTTGCGAGGCCCGTCCATCCATCCACACCACACTTCTTAACCATGCTATTCTAAACCGATGACAAATCCAGCTTTAGTGCGGACAGGTCGCAGAGCGTGGTCCCCACACAGTCCACAATCCCAGACCCCGCTGCCAACTCTCCTCTCTGGGAAGGAAGGAAGCTTTTCCCCTAGGGTGACTGTAAAATAAAGCAGCATCTCCAATCTCTCCGTCCAATGAGAAAGAAATGTTGGTCCAAATAAATAAAGACATAAATGCATACATACAAGGAAAAGGGTGGGAAAAGGGGAAAGGGAAGCTCTTTTCCTTTCTTTTTAAATTTCCCGCACCCCTTTTCCACCCCGCCTCTCCACGCCGGCTCCACTTCAAGAAGCAGCTGGGAAGACTGGTAGACCGGGAAACGCACTGCAGGGCGGTGGCGGAGAGGGTATTTGGAAAGTAGGCGGGACTGGCTGGATGAATAACTCGGGGTCCGATTTTTCCTGCCTTCGGCGGCAGTTCCTCCTCCGCTTCGTTACTCTACTGCACACGCGGCTTGGCTCTCGGCCCTCGATTACTCCGGCCTATCACCCTGGGATGCCGCCTGCCGCCGCCACAGCCGCGGCAGCCGGGCTTGTGGGATCCGCCGCGGAGTCGGAGCCGGACCCCGAGCAGCGGCGAGAGCCTTGGCCTGAGAGTTAGAGGGGCGGGCCGGCTCATTCCTGGGGTGGGTGCTGAGGACTGGCGGGCGAGAACCCGGGGCCACCGCCTTCCCCGCCCCCTCACCCAGGGGTGAGGGAGTGGAGACTCGGAGCCCCTGAGGCGGCGGCGGCGGCGGCGGCGGCGGCGGCGGCGGGAGCCGGTCAAAGGGGGCGGCCCCTGGCGGCGACGCCCCCAGCCCAGCCCTGTCTGGCCCCACTCCATCCCCAGCCCCGGCCGGATCGGCCCGCGGGTGACGCCGGCTGGGGCACAGAAAGGCGGCTCCGAGGGGGCGGGCGGGCGAGCCGCCCCTCCCGGGTCTTTCCACGTCCCCTCCCGGGAGGGACCCATACCTGAGCCCGGACCCACCCCCACCCGGGGCCACGCTGGATCCGCCTCCCGGGCTGGGTCCCGCCCGCCGGCTGCAGGTGGGCAGCAGCGCCCGAGCCGCGGGCAGTGGGCGGCGGGGAAGGAGGTGAGCCGCGTCCGCGCCGGCTGCCTCTCGGGTCCTTGCCCCCGCTGCTGCGCTCTCCTCCTCCCCTTCCCGCAGGCAGGGCGCGGAGCTGCGCGCCCGCCCCGCCGCCGCCGCCTTGTCCCTCAGGGGCACCATGGAGCTCTCCCTGTCGTCCGGAGGAGCCGCGGAGGCGCTCTCCTGGCCGGAGATGTTCCCGGGACTGGAGTCCGACTCGCCGCTCCCCCCGGAGGAGCTGGACGCTGTTGTCCCGGTCAGTGGGGCCGTGGCCGGTGGCATGTTGGATCGGATCTTTCTGGAGTCCGTGTGCCAGCAACAGAGCTGGGTCCGGGTGTACGGTAAGGACCAAAGGCCGTCTTAGAGGCTGATGTTTTGTGTCTTTGCTCAGGTTGAAATTCATTCCCTGGTCTCAGTCCTGTTCTCAGTCCCCATTCATCCTGGGTCCGTTTCCCACATCCCTTTTGGTCTGGGGTGCATTTTTGACAAGTTTCTCCAGACTAGGACTTGAGGAGAGAGATGTGACTCAGTATGGTCTTTGGACCTTTTCAGGTACCTGCAGTACATTTAAGGTGGAGTTGGGCTATGTAGACTTAATTCTCAGGTGGTGACTTCAGGGGAAGTGTCAGCTGATCTTCAAGAAGAACACACCGTGAAATCAAATGAATGGCGTTTCACTGCTTTCTCTGGAGTGAGGCAAGGCTGGGAACTAAGATATTATGAAACAGCTTAGCAGAGGTTAAGATAATAAAATAAAAATCAGAAGCATTTATTTGGTGGGAACAGTCTAATTCTATAACCTCTTTCTGAACCTCACTCTCCAAAGGCAAGCATTTAGTCCAAGGGGTGTGGATTGTTTCGGATTGCACTATTGTTTCTGGTGCTCTTTGTAAAGTGACTGGGTTGCTACTCAGCAAGTTAAAAAGTGATGAACACACTAAAACTTTCCCTTTCTGCATTCCTAGTAACCACCTCTTTAATTAAAACTGAATGATGAGATTCTATTAGGGCGAGCCTTGTGGCAGCATTAAAACCATGCTGGTTTTGAAAACCCATAGCCCAAGGATTTATAGCCTGGCATTCAGGACTGAGCTGTGGCTTTCCAAAATATTGAAACGTCAAGGTGTTTATCACTTAGCTCACAGGACTATAAAAGACATTAGTAATGTGACTGAGTATAAGATGGCAAATTTGAAGCACCTGAGATCAACACAATGTTAAGATGTTATCCTGCAGTCATGTGCATCTAAGCCCGTTAGTGATCAAGTACATTATGTTTTGTTTTTTTTTTTTTCATCCTGAACAGGGTATGTGTTTAGTATTCAAGAGTGACTGTGACTTTGAAGTTGTCTTCCTGGATAGTTCAGTTGATTTCAAGACTTTAAGTCTATCACCATGAGAAAGATCATAGAACTGGGAGTCCAGAGATCTGAATTTTGGTCTCAGTTCTTCCACTACATGGCTATGTGATTTGGAGCAGAGCAGGTCACTTTTTTGACGTCTCATTCCTCTTCTGTAAAATGAGTGGATTGGATTAAATAATCTCTTAATGGTCCTTGTAGTTCTAAAAATCCATCAATTTTTATAACCAATTCTTAATTGTATTTTGCTGGATGTTTATAAATGTTTCTTGATGTTATTTTAATTAACTGAAAGAATTAAAGCAAAGAAGTGGGAGATGATGCAAGGTCACCCAGTTCATTCTCAGCAGATTAAAAACTTTAGTGCCTGATTTTTCCACCCACCTGCTGTTCCTACTTAGCCGATGGTTTATAACAAAGATTGGTGGGAATCTGAAATTGAGCTTGAATTAGAGTATATTGTGGTTACAACTTTTTCCTATTCTATCCTTTCTGTCCTTATACACTTCTTTTGCATATTGTTTTTTATATGAAGTTAGAGATAGGGCCTTGTTAACTGCAAGAATATGTATATATGACAATTCAGTATTTCAGTGTCAAACGATTCTGTCTGGATTTTCTAGACTTAGTATTAACTACCTTCTTTGCATATAACTCATAAACCTATGCGCTTGTTTTTGTAGTCCATTCCTAGGGCTAGGTTTGTGTGTATATTCTTAAATATATATTCTCTCTCACACACACATATATAGTGTGCATTTCAAAGCCAATTTGCAGACTTTCTACTGCATTGTAACTTTTTTGTCTTCCCTATCAATTAACCAGAAGTTTTATTTACTGTTTAGTACTGCTACTTTCCTTCCTCTAAGGCAGCTCATCTTGGGTACTACTTTATTGTCTTTAGTTTGATGTAAATATTCCAAAACTATCTGAATGACTCTTGGCTTTTCTATGTCCTTAGCTAGTTTTTAAGTTGCCTGTTGTATAGCTCTTTGAAAAGCTTTGAAGTAAAAAAAATAGAATGTAGAAAATCAATTTGGAAAACAGTTCGTTTTGGTTTTCTTGTTTATTTGTTTTGTGTGTTCAAAATCCTGATTGTTTTGGAACATCAAGGTTCTTTTACACAATTGAAAGAGACTTTGATGAGTGTACTCAAACGTTTTTTAAAGAAATCCAGAAACTAGTCTAGAGCATGCAACTGGGGGTTGAGAACCTGGGTTTTCATTCTGGCCTTGCCACAAATTGTTGTTTAACTTTGGGCAAGTAATTTTAAGTCCATGGGTCTAGGTTTCTACATAAAATGTGGAATCTGGAGTAATTGTATCTATGGTACATTTTAGTTTGAGTTTTCTGATTCTATGGCCTACCCTATTATTTAACCTACAACTTTGCCTCCCAATTCCACCCTGACTCTTGGGGCCAGGCATCAAGCAAGCCTTTAATACATTTAAATCATGACTATCAGGATTCTGGGGAGCACTTTTATCAAAAGATCAATGAACTGAGTTTTGAAAGAAGGAATGTTGAGGGCAGATGTATATTTGTTTGGAATGTTTTCACAAGATAGGAAGGTGGGAATGGGGATCTCAGATCTAGCTCATTCAGTTTTGAGACCTAACCTAGAATAGACCTGTGGGTTTTAAAGATAAGATGCAAAGTAAGGAGCTGTATTAAGTGCTCCTGGCTTCTGGCTATGGTTTATATCCTCTTCAATATACTTAAGGTTTGAAATCAGTATGCAAACGAACAAGAAGAACAGAAGTAACCCCTCTCCCCAAATATCTTAACAGAAACTTTTATTTTATTTATTTACTTACAGAAACTTTTGGAAACAATATTTTATTAGTTTGCCTCACAAAATTTGAAGACTGGGCACTGTTTTGAGTTTGCTGCTGATAGGTCTGGCTCTTTGGTGGATTATACCTATATTCAGAGTTGTGTGTATTGTCATGATTACAAACTTTTTGGAATATGTCCAGAGCTTTATAATATGTAGACCTATATTTAGAACACAAACAAATGCACATTTTTGAGACACAGCCAAGAGAAAATAGTTATGCTGTGCTATTCTTCATTTTC
Organism: Lagenorhynchus albirostris; assembly: GCF_949774975.1. Classification (NCBI taxonomy): domain Eukaryota; kingdom Metazoa; phylum Chordata; class Mammalia; order Artiodactyla; family Delphinidae; genus Lagenorhynchus; species Lagenorhynchus albirostris. Next base: position 51,587,367 of record NC_083096.1, on the reverse strand, counting down.
TTTTAGTTGCAAAGTGTTTCATTTGTTTTATTCCAATATTATTATAAGTTGTGCCCATGCCCGTCAAGACTATAATATTTTTGACACCAGGGAATCTGTCTTGTTTATCTCTGTATTCCTATCTTGCCACTCCCTTCATTGTCACAGTGTCTAGCAGATCGATGCCTCCCCCACGGTAAGTCAGTGTGTGCTGAATGTTGATCCATCTGTCCTTTGACCATCCAGATCTCAACCTGACTGACTGTATGGGTGGTAGAGTAGCTTAAACAAAGGCATGCCACAAACAGCTAAATATGGATGCAGAATCCAAGAGCATCAAATGCAGAACATTTTTCAGATATTTATAGCCTCAAAGTGAAGTCAATTGGCTGAAAAAGCTCAGCAGCCCAGCAAAAGGAAACGGGAACGGCAAAGCCAGCCTCACTGTCTCTGCTTTCTGGTAAACAATGAGGACGTTAAAATTAACTACTTTACCATGAATGGATGGTGAGTGAAGGGCACTATTTGGGGGAAATTAAAGATACCAGTCTCCAGCAGTGCCCGCATTGGAGCTCTGCACCCATCAGTACAACAGATCTGCAGGTGTATGCACAGATGTGCTTTTAAATAGCTAGAGGGGAAATATAGTTCTCATGATGAAGTGATCACCAAGAAACCATATTGTTTTTAATTATAATAGTATGGGCAGGACTTATCTAAAATATTCAGTTAATAAAATAACATCAACATTATTGCCTACCATTAAGCTAATATATAGCTCATTGTTTATTAATGATTGATAGGGACCTCCTGGAAAATTTCTAAAGGCTGGTACTATTTCAGCAAGCAGAAGAAAAAGGAAATTAATCATACTGCATCAAATATAATACAATTCTAGAAATATGGCAATGGGAATTTGGTAAGAATTTCTCATGAACTGGTTATGAGTTGACGGGGCAGAAGTCTTATCTGGTTATAGTAAGTAATATTGCTTATACTTCATAAATTAAAACAAAGGATGATTTAATTAAAAAAGTATATTTTATTGCATTTTTAGAGAACATGTTTCTATGTTTACTTAAAATGTTGCAACCAGTAACAAGTCCAGGAAGTTATTTTATTTTGGTCTAGTATGAATTAGTTATGACTAACTCACTGGCCTTATACAGAAAGTTCTTAGCATAATTCACTTTGAATATTCTCAGCAACTCATTCTTTTTTTTAAAAAAATACTTATTATTTTTTAAATTAATTAATTTTATTTTTGGCTGCATTGGGTCTTCGTTATTGCACGTGGACTTTCTCTAGTTGCGGCGAGCGGGGGCTACTCTTCGTTGCGGTGCGCGGGCTACTCATTGCGATGGCTTCTCTTGTTGCGGAGCACGGGCTCTAGGTGTGCGGGCTTCAGTAGTTGTAGCATGTGGTCTTCAGTAGTTGTGGCTCGCAGGCTCTAGAATGCAGGCTCAGTAGTGGCACACTGGCTTAGTTGCTCCGCAGCATGTGAGATCTTCCCAGACCAGGGCTTGAACCCATGTCCTCTGCATTGGCAGACGGATTCTTAACCACTGTGTCACCAGGGAAGTCCCGCAAATCACTCATTCTTACACGTCTTATATATGCACCCCATGACTCCTGTTTTGTGGTAACATGTAGATAAGTGAAATTGCTCAACCAAGACTAGAAGTTTTATGTGCTCTAGCTAATTGATTGCCAGAAGAAAATCAGTGACTATGTATTCAGTATATCCCAAAACATGTTCATGTTACTTAAGTGTTTTAATTTCCTCAAATACTATTAATTGAACTTTTACAAATGAGTATTAATGTTTTAGGAATCCTTGGGATCTTAAGCTTGAGTTCAGTACTCAAGGATGGGGACTTCCCTGGCGGTCCAGTGGCTAAGGCTTCAGGCTCCCAATGCAGGGGGCCCAGGTTCAATCCCTGGTCGGGAACTAGATCCTGCACTACACAGCTAAAGATCCCACATGCGGCAACTAAGACCCAGCACAGCCAAATAAATAAATAGATATTAAAAAAATATATTTAAGCCCATTCATTAAAAAAGAAATACTCAAGGATGACTTTGAGTGTTGACACATCATTTTCCCATAATCTCCAATACATTTTATACACAGTAGGAGTAGACAGTTCTCCACTGAAATTAAAGAGAACTTCCAAGAAGGCCTAGGTATATACTGTTTATTTTAAATTATATTGATTTCAAATAGCCCTCCTTTTTTTCCTTCAAGAGAAAATTTATGTATCTCATTTAAATTATGTATTCTACTAATGTTTTAGATGGTGGACAATTTCCTTTACAACATCTTAGTATTTTTCTACCCTCTATCATGTTGGTTTATTGCTATTTCATTTTCAGAGAACGAAAATACTTTTGCAGAATAGAAACTATACATCCACAATCCCTTGTCCAAAACTGTTTCGATTAGAGTGTTTCAAAATTCAAAACTTCTGATTTTAGAAAATATGGTATATATAGTGATATAACCCCCCTAGTGGTGTGTGGAGCAACATCAGTCATGTTAATAGTTCTGCAATTAAACAAATGGACATTCATGCTAAGTATTGTTTAACACTATACATAGCATGGTGTCAGTGCAGGTCAGATTTTACTGCTAGAGAAGTTATGAAAAAAGAGTGTTCAGAGCTTTTTGGGTTTAGGAATTGCCGGTATGGAATTGAGGATCTGTACAAATTCTCTGATGTAAATAATATGAAGTTCTAGATTGCCCCTGTTTATCTGAGAATAGTTTGTTTATAAGGATTGCCTTTATCTTCTTCAGATAATAAGATTCAGTGTATGCACTTTAAAAAATGATGTACAGGGCTTCCCTGATGGCGCAGTGGTTGAGAATCCGCCTGCCGATGCAAGGCACAGGGGTTCGTGCCCCGGTCCGGGAAGATCCCACATGCTGCGGAGCGGCTGGGCCCGTGAGGCATGGCCGCTGAGCCTGCGCGTCCGGAGCCTGTGCTCCGCAACGGGAGAGGCCACGACAATGAGAGGCCCGCGTACCGCAAAAAAAAAAAAAAAAAAAAAAAAGATGTACAGTTGTATCCTATTTATGATGAATGAAATAAAATTTTCTGATTTGCTAAGGAAAACAAAAGGGATTCATATGACAAAGTAGGCTTTACTGAGATTACTGAAGAAATGGTAGCAAGGCAGTGGTTTCTTACACTTTGTTTTATTAGAAAGAAGGATAAGGTAAATTGAAGTGGATGGTTTATGTAATTGTTTTTAGCAGTTGCTCTCTGGAGTAGCACAAAGTGATTTGATCACCTTTTAAGTAGGTGAACCACAAAAAAGCATTGAACTAATGACTGAGTTAATCCAGAAAAAATTCAGCTGTCTGCTCCCTTGTCCCACCCTATTGGAATAACTTTTAAGTAACTAGAGAGGTGTTCGGTCTTGTTAACCAGGAGGAGGAGTTTGAAGTGTGCTGAGGGCACTCCGCCCTTGGCACAGGGATAATTGCTCTCTGATGTTTGTTTCTTCCCAAAGGCTATCAAGTGCTTCTCAAGACCTGTTGGTAGAGAACCTTTTACAAGTTTAATGTAGCTGGTTTTCTTGTGGAAGGCAGCCATCAAGAAGTACATGATATGTAAATAGTAGGGAAAAAAAGATGTCCTGAGGCCCAGCTCAATGGGGTTGGAGGGAATACGGTAAACAAAAGAAATAAAAATTGAGCCCTTGAAAGCAAGCATGACAAAACTTCATTTGCTGCCCTGTGACATAGAAGTTATCATCTTCCTATCTCTATCAGCAGGGTTCAGGTGTTAGGAGTCTTGAGTTTTACCTTCCCTTACTCAATGTAGTTACATTAATTGGTTGTCTGTGGCCACTTTGCTCATAAGGGTCCAGTTTAGATCCTGATTGCATTCTTATTCCCCCATAAATTGTCTTCAACTTGGCTCAAGTTCTGTTCATGTTGTGTCATTTACAGTAGGCTTTCTAAAAGTATCCCCTCCCTGCTCATAAGTCTAAGACATTGGTAACACTTGCAGATACTGTTTGGAAGAGTGAAAATTTAGAGAGGAAAAATTTAACATGAGGCAAGAAAACAGAGTTCAGAAGAATAGTGTGAAGAGTTAAAAAGTGTAAAAAGTTGATAGTCCTAAATATTTTTCAAAATAATCTTTTAAGTTTCCTCATTAAGTAAACTGACTCAGGAAATTTAGCTTATTCCCAAAATTGGAGACAAATTCCACAGTTTGTCAGGATTAGAACTCTTAACCTCAGATTCCTCAGCCTCCTGTTATAGCTTCTAGATCTTACTGCTTTCCCTTAGGGAGATGGCCTTTCAAAGCTGAAGGTCAGTGAGAAATACCAGATTGTTAGTTTCACAGTCTTTAAGGGAAATGCTGGAAGTACCATTACCTAGGTAACAGAAAACAAAAACGGTCAAAACATCCAGAAAGTAGGAGGATGAGAATAATCTCATAGTGATCCTTAGGAGGTAGATTAGAGGACAGATTAGATCTTTTCCTAAATTCTTTATTCTGCCATTGGAGTGATGTTTTGAGGAAATTTGAATGTTTCATTTATGATCCTTAGAATCCTGGATAATCCTTAGTAGCTTTATACCTCCCTTTTAATTTCTAACCTCTCTGATTCATATTATTAAAAATTTAATACTATTTTCCTAATTATGAATGTAATCCATGCTTAATGTAAAGAATTTGAATTATAGGAAAAGCCAAAGAAAATTAAAATCAGCTATAATTCCACCTCTTAGAGATAATTCTTCCTTTAATATTTTATTCCAGTTTTTTCTGTGTACAGATATACTTGTTTGTACATATTTGGTATCATACTGCATCTATTTTATATCCTGCCTTTTTCTAATAGCATATTTTCTTATGGCTTTGAAAATCTTTAAAATTTTTTCAAATATATTTTTATTTTTAAATGTAATTTTAAAAATAGGAAATACATTTCCTTCTTTCAGAATTCAAAAGGTATAAAAGGATATGTCATGAGGTCTCTCTCACCCCTCCTCCCCACCCCTCACTTGCCATCTGGCAGGCAATCATTTCCCTCCCACACAATGAATAAATGTTGGAAATTTTTGTGTATGCTTCCATACCTATTCCAGGCATATAGAAATAGATAGATAGATAGGTAAAAACTCTGCCAAGAGTGGGATCCAAGAAATGTAGTTTAAAAAAATTCAGGGTTTGGGAATTCCCTGGTGGTCCAGTGGTTAGGACTCTGCACTTTCATTGCCGAGGTCACAGGTTCAATCCCTGGTCAGGGAACTAAGATCCCGCATGGCCAAAAAAAAAAAAAAAAAAGGCTGGGTCATTTTTTTGTGAGGTTAATGAAGTGACTGGAACAAACCCCCAAAGGAAGTTGGTTGGGTGTTCTGGGGGTCTGGAGCCAGTTGTTAATTGCTTAGTATCTGAATTGATAGTATCATAGTTTTTACTGTGTATATGCTTTTTTCTCCTTTTTTACAGAATTGTTAACCCATTATAGGAATTGATCTGGAGTTTGTGTTATTCCTCCCTCGCATCTCCCCTCCACACACACTTATTAATATATCTTGGATATATTTTCCTGTCCATTTATAAAGTGGTTCCTCATTCTTTTTATGGCTGCATGATGCTTGGATGAATCATAATTTATTAAACCAATCCCCACATTTTGCTGGTGCAAGTGATAGTGCATGAATAATCTTGGATATAAGCCATTTTGCTTGTGTATATCTATAACAAAAATTCATGGAATTGCTAGGTCAAAGATAGATGTATTTGTAATTTTGAAAGATATTCCCAAATTGCTCTTCTTAGGGCTTGTACCTATTTATATTTCTCCAGCAAGGTATGAGAATGCCCATCTCCCCGTACATAGGGAATTATCAAGGATTTTTAATGTGACAATCTAAAAAATTAGTCTTAGTTTAATTTTATTCTTTCAAATCTTATATTACGTGTGATTGAATATCTTACAGAGCCATTTAAATATACCTTTTATTGTGACTGTACATATCTTTTGCCCATTTTTATTGGGTTGTTGGATCTTTTTCTTAGTCATTTGCAGGAACTTTTAGTATATTAAGAGCCCTTTGTCTGCCATGAGTTGCCGGTATTTTCATTTATCTTTTTTTTTCTTTTCCTCTATGAGGAAATTATTTTTATGCAGTTGAATGTATCAATCTTCTTCTTCTTCTTCTTCTTCTTCTTCCTTTTTTTTTTTTTGCCACACTGCGTGGCATGCAAGATCTTAGTTCCCTGACCAGGGATTGAACCTGTGTCCCTGCAGTGGAAGCGCAGATTCTTAACCACTGGACTGCCAAGGAAGTCCCGAATGTATCAATCTTATGGCTTTTTGGTTTTATGTCCTAGTTAGAATGGCCTTTCCTATTCTGAGGTTATAAAATAATAATGGTTTGTCTAGTACTTTCTTGTTTTTATTTTTACATTTAAACCTTTGATCCATTTAGAATTCATCCTGGTATAAAGTATGAGATACAGATACAATTTCACTTTTAGAAAGATGGCTTTCCAGTTATCCTAGCACCATTTATTGAATAATTAATTTTTCCCCACTGATTTAAGATGACTCCTTTATCTTTCATTAGATTGCCATATACATTTTGATTTATTTCAAGATTTTCTATTATGTTCTGTTGGTCTGTCTATGTTCATGTGCCAGTATCACACAGCTTTATTACTGAGGCTTATATGAAAATATAATTTGTTAATGACTAATTGAACGTAACTGATTTAACCATTATCCTATTTTAAACATTAACATTTTTCAAAAATTTTATATTAGCAGTCTATTGATTCTCTTTGTGCATAAGTCTTTGAACTTCTGTTTCCTTAGGCTGAATTCCTAGAAGAGTATGTTTTTAAAGGCCTGAGACTTAGTGCCAAATTTGTGTGACCTTCTTGGAAAGCAGTTCTTGCCACGAGTATATGAAAGTATGGCTCATAATTTTAAGTCCTACTTCTGTATTGCTACTTTCAACATATTGAAGTATGTTTGTATAGATTTCATGTAGTGCCTTAAACGTTATTTAGCACATGTTAAATGTGCTCAGAGTTCTAATGTTTATAAGACTGACCTTCAAAACTGAGTGTTTTTCCTCAATGGTACTCCCTTTGATTAATGGCATATTTCCAGGTGAATGAGGGGAGCATGAGTATAGAGTCAAAGCAGTTGGTGGGCTAAAGGTCAAATCCATGACCGTGGCCTTATTTATACTACGTTAGACTCTCCAACTGAAATGACCTGACACAGATGCATAATGTTCTAGATACTCTAAGAAGAACATAGTTGGCGGCTTTCATCTCAGCTGATCGTGTCCTCCTTCTACTCTTTGTTTCTCAGAGTATTAGAAGGAATTGACATCAGTGATTTGAATATAGGTTCATTTAGTTTTAGCTGGATGAATGACTGAGGTGTATACCTTATATAGCACTGTGTTAATGCTGAGTTTTTAGCGTGGGATTCATTTAGGTATGTTCTAGGGAAGTTTATAATGTCAAAGCCAAATTTGAGGAATGGCAACAAGAACTAACATTAATGACAAAAGTAATTTAAAATATTTTCTTCAAAAAAAAGGGCAGGAATAGGAATTGTTTTGAAAAAGCGTAGTTTGTATAGACCATTAAGCAGTTAACCAAATTTTCTTTTTTTTTTTTTAAGGACTTAATTTTTTTTAGAGCAGATGTAGTTTCACAGCAAAACGAGAGGAAGATAACAGATTTCCCATATATCCCCAGTTCCCACACATACATAGCCTCCCCCATTATCAACATCCCCAATCAGACTGGCACATTTATTACAGTTGATGAACCTACATTAACACATCATTTTTACCCAAAGTCTACATTAGGGTTTACTCTTGGTGTTGTACATTCTGTGGGTTTGCACAAATGTAAAATGACATGTATCCACCATTATGGACCATACAGAGTATTTTCACTGCTTTAAAAACCCTCTGTGCTCTGTCTGTTCATCTCTTCTTACCCACTACCCAGCTAACTCCTGGAAACCACTGATGTTTTTACTGCCTCTGTAGTTTTGCCTTTTCCAAAATGCTATATAGTTGAAATCATACCCAAATTTTCTTTTATCCATTAGTCATTTGTTTAGCATGTAATAGGAGCACACTTAGAAAGGAACAAAGTAGCTTAACTTTTAATAGTGACATAGAGCAGTTTGAGTGAAATGAAGAATCCTGTATCCAGTTAATATTGTGGAAGTTTGTAGGAGATTTTGTTTGATTTAAATTTGGGCAGGATATACTATATAAGTATCTTGTTCCCATGATTTCCTTAGGCTTGACTCTACAATTTTCTATGTATTTGTAGATTTCAAGAATACTCCCGAGTGAGGAAACCCAAGGTCTTTCTAGTGCACGTTCCTATTTTGAAATGGGCCAGTTTTGCCCAGTGGTTGGTGATTAGCCTGTATCAATGAACCTGAAAAAGATGTCCAGCATAGTAGCTACCAACTAAAAAAAGACGTGGTTCAAATCTAAAAAATGACTCTACTCTTAGTATTTTCTGGCTTCATAAAGACTTCATAGTAGTTTTCATTTTTAGAGAAATGAAGATTTATTTGCTAATTTTTGAATCTTGTTTGATAACATGGTTAAGAAAGAACAATATCATATGTGGTGATTCCTATTGAAATAGAAAGATTCTCTAGAGGATTTAATATGGCCATATTTCTTGTTGTTTTATTCAGGTCAGAAAGTCCTAAGTCATTCTTTTTCAAGCACCCCCTAAATCAGTTTGAGGAAATTTTTAGTTACTTGCACTTTTAGGTTATGTTTTTGATGTACATCTTGATTGTCATACCTTGAGAAATAGTCCTGTTACCTTGTGAAGCCGGTAATCTTTCTTTGCCTGTAGCATAACTGGCAATGATAATGTTTCACTTATATAACCAGTAATGTTATTCCATTTACCTGTGAGCATATTCTATAAAATGATACCTTTTTACAAAGTTGCTTTTTTTCTACAGTCTGAAAATACCCTGTATTTTTTTCAATAAATTTATGAAAAATGATAAGTCTTTTCTCCATTTTATTGGGAAGTAATCATGTAAAGTTAGTGATTTAAAGATTCTTGGTGAAGTTATATTGGAATCTGAGTAAGATTGGAACTGAGTTACAATCCAGTACTTTTTTGGGAAAAATTATCCCATCTCTGTTATCCAAGTTCATAGTTACTGTTTCCAGTTTAATATAGTTGTGTTAAAATATATCACGAGCTATTTTTTATAAATTAAAAAAATATATTTATTTATTTGGTTGTGCTGGGTCTTAGTTGCAGTAGGCGGGCTCCTTAGTTGCGGCTCGAGGGGTCCTTAGTTGTGTCATGTGAACTCTTAGTTGCAGCATGCATGTGGGATCTAGTTCCCTGACCAGGGATTGAACCTGGGCCCACTGCATTGGGAGCGTGGAGTCTTAACCACTGCGCCACCAGGGAAGTCCCTATCACGAGTTATCAAAGTAGCATCTTTATGCTTTTCTAAGTTCTCTTAGAATTTAGCAGTATGTCTTATCCTAGCTTCTCTGCCTTTTTTGGAGCCTTGTAGGTAAGAATGGGTATTGAGTTCTTTATTGGTGAACTGAAGGAATAAAAGTGAGGATGCTAGAGAGAGTAACCAATTCACTGTACAATTCAGTGACATTAAATATATTCACAAAGTTGTGTAACCCTCACCACTATCTATACCCACTTTTGAGAAACTGCCACTTTTCCACAACATCTGCACCTTTTTACATTCCTACCAGCATTGCACAGGGTTACAATTTCTCCACATCCTTGCCTACACTTGTTATTTTCCTTTCTTTTTTATTAAAGCCATCCTAGTCAGTGAGAAGTGATATCTCACTGTGGTTTTTTTTTTTAATTAATTATTTTATTTATTTGGCTGCATCGGGTCTTAGTTGCAGCACGTGGGATCTTTGTTGCGGTGCGCAGACTTCTCTCTAGTTGTGGTGTTTGGGCTCCAGAGCACTCTGGCTCTGTAGTTGTGGCACGTGGGCTCTCTAGTTGTGGTGTGCAGGCTCCAGAGCACCAGGGCTCAGTAGTTGTGCCATGTAGGCTCTCTAGTTGTGGCACATGGGCTCAGTAGTTGTGGCGTGCGGGCTTAGTTGCCCCACGGTATGTGGGATCTCAGTTCCCTGACCAGGGATGGAACCCGCATCCCCTGCATTCCCACGAGGGAAGTACCCTTATTGTGGTTTTGATTTTCATTTCCGTCATGATGAGTGATGCCGTGCATCTTTTCATGGGCTTATTGGCCATTTGTATATGTTTTTTGGAGAAATGTCTATTCAAATCCTTCTTTTATATTAATTCTTAGTAGATATATTTGTATTTTTCAAATTATCAGTGATAAGTGTTAATTATCCTATATAGTAATCTTAACTCTAATAACAGTGACAATCATAAGCATGATTATAACAACAACAATAATGTAAAACTTCTTGGCTGCTTACCATGAGCCAGGCACAGTTCGAGGTTCTTTAGGCCTATTAATTTATTTAATCTTCATAACTACCCTATGAGGTAGATGCTATTATTAACCTCATTTTATAGATGAGGGATCAGAGGCGTAGACATATAAAGGAACTTGGCCAAGGTTATGGAGCAAGTAAGTGGCTAGTGTGAGATTTGAACTCAGGCAGTTCAGTCTTGAGTCTGTGTTCTTAACTACTGTATAATTTCGTTTCTCATATATAAGAACCTTAAACTCTTATTATAAAAAGCATTCACTGTGATATTTGTTAATTTGAACCTTGAAGTTTACCTATGTGTTTTATACAGCACCGTAACTATAAAATAATGACATTTGATGTGCTGGATATGCTTTGGATGTCATGATGCTATTGAACATCTTCGTAGAGGTGTCCAAGTTTTATTAACTGTAGACAACATGAGGAAGCTGTATGTGGGTGAGTGGTGTGAATATTTCTATATTTAAAAAAGGTTACACAAAGTCTATTTGTGATCTAAAATTTATGTATTTTTAGCAGTAATACAAAATATAAAAATAGTGTTTTTTCCCCAATAATGCCTTTGTCAGCCTATTATTGATGTTTGACCAAGCCAGTGAGAATACTGAAATTTAAGAGACCACACATGGGCTTCCCTGGTGGCGCAGTGGTTGAGAGTCCGCCTGCCGATGCAGGGGACACGGGTTCGCGCCCCGGTCCAGGAAGATCCCACATGCCACGGAGCGGCTGGGCCCGTGAGCCATGGTCGCTGAGCCTGCGCGTCCGGAGCCTGTGCTCCGCAACAGGAGAGGCCGCAACAGTGAGAGGCCCGCGTACCGCAAAAAAAAAAAAAAAAAAATAAGAGACCACACGATCATAAGAACCATGAAACATATTCATCTGGGGGCATAGCTTTATTCTAGGATTTACACTTCAAGTGCCCCTCCCCTTTGATATCAGAAATTCTGAAAAGAGAATCCACTTTCATAGAGCCAGGGAAACCCAAGCATTGATCAGAGCTTGGCCATATAAGAGACATTTTAGGATATTTTTAGAATTCACATGTTCTTTTCCAAAAGCCCAGGAACACTGGCCTCTCATCATTCCTGATTTGTTTTATCTTAGTTCCTCTTGAACCTGGTTATCTTTATGGTGCATATGCTTTGTAGTTTAAACATATCCTAAGGTTTGTATTTCAAGGACTCAGAAACTTAAAGCATGATTTAAACACAGCAAACTGTGAACCAGTTCTGAAATTTAACTTTCCTACTAATGAATTGCAGTTCTTCAAAATCTGTGATTCTTTGAGTTATGGGCATTATAGCAGTGGGAAGTGAGTTATAGTGTTACATTCTGATCTAATTCATACGTCTTAAAAAAACCAATTTGATATAATATATTTGACATACAACAAACTAACATATTTAAAGTATAATTTGATATGTTTTGGAATATATAAATAACTATGAAACCATCACCACAATCAAGAAAATGGACGTCTATTTCCTCTAAAAATTTCCTTGCATCCCTTTGTAATCTTCCTGCTCAATCCCCACCACCGCATCACCAGACAACCACTAAACTGCTTTTTGTTTTTAATGGGTTAGTTTGGATTTTCAAGAACTTTATATAAATGAAGTCATATAACATACACTTACTTCTAGTCTGGCTTCTGTCATTCAGCACATTTTGAGATTCATCCATGTTGTGGCATGTATCAACAGTTAATTTATTTGTATTATCTAGTAGTATGCCACTGTAGATATTCCATGATTATTTATCAGTTCACCTTTTGTTGAACATTTGGGTTGTTTCCAGTTTTTTGGCTATGACAAATAAAGCTTCTGTGAACATTTGCGTTCAAGTCTTTGTATAGACATATACTTTTATTTCTCTTGGGCAGATACCTAAGAGTAGAATGACTGGGTCATATGGTAGGTTTATGTTTAACATTTTAAGAAACTGCCATAACTGTTGTCCTAAGTGCTTGTGTCATTTTACCACCAGCAGGATATGACAGTTCCAGTTTTACTGCCTTACCAACACTTGGTATGGTCAGTCTTTTTAATTTAAGCCCTTGTAGGAGATGTGTAGCAATATCCAAAGTGGTCTTAATTTGCATTTTTCCGATGACTAGTAATGTTGAGCATCTTTTCGTATGCTTATCAGACATCTGTCTTCTTTAGTGAAATGTCAAATCAAATCTTTTGTCCATTTTTAAATTGGGTTTGTCAATGGACAACAGGTCCTGCTGTATAGCACAGGGAACTGTATTCAATGTCCTGGAATAAACCATAATGGAAAAGAATATAAAAAAGAGTATATATATGTCTAACTGAGTCACTTTGCTGTGTAGCAGAAATTAACACAACTTTTAAATCAACTATACTTCAGTAAAAAAATAGATTGGGTGTGCCTTATTGAGTTTATATAAGTTGTTTCTGTATTCTGGATACAAGTCATTAATCAGATATGTGATTTGCAGTTGCTTTTTCCCGTTCTGTGACTTACCTAATCATACTCTTAACACTGTCTTCAAAGAATAGTAGTTCTTAATTTTGATGAATATTTTCTTTTCCTTTTGTGGATTGTGCTTTTCATATTTTACATAAGAAAGTTTTGTCTAGTCCAAGGTTGTAAAGATTTTCTCCTGTGTTTTCTTCTAAAAGTTTTATAATTTCAGGTCTGTGATCCATTTTGATTTTATTTTTGTCTATAGTGCAAAATAAGGATTGAGATTTACTTTTAAAAATATGGATATCTAATTGTTCGTGCACCATTTGTTGAAAAGACTGTTTTTTCTGCACTCAAATGCTTTTGTACCTTTGTTGAAGATCAAATATACATGGGGGTTTACATCTGGTCTTTGGTATATTCTGTCTTTCTACTGTCTATCCTGATTCACAAGCGTACTATTTTGATTACTATAGATTTCTAGTAAGTTTTGAAGTCAGGTATAAATCCTCTAACTTTGTTTTTCTTTTTTCAAAGTTATTTAAGCTATTCTAGATCATTTCCATGCCTGAATGAATTTTAGACTCATCTTGTCAATTTTATACAGAAAGCCTGCTGGGATTTTGATTGTTGTTGTGTTGAATCTATAGATCAATTTGGGGAGAATTAATATTTTAATAATATTAATAACAGTACATCTCTGTATTTTGTCTTTTAAAATTTTTCTCTGCAAAGCCTTCAGTGTGCAGGTCTTGCACATCTTTTGTTAGATTTACCCCTAAGTATATTACAATTTTTGATGATGTTGTAGATAGTATATTAAAAAAATTAGTTTCTAATTATTTGTTGCTAGTATATAGAACTATAATAGATTTTTGCATTCTATCCTGCAGCCTTGCTAAATTCACTTGTTATTTTTAGTGGGTATTTTGTAGATTCTATTAGGTTTTTTATACAGAGGATCATATATAATGTCTGTAAATAAAGAATGTTACTTCTTTTCGGATCAGGATGCCTTTTATTAGCTTTTCTTGCCTGATTACACTGGCTAGAATCTCCAGGATAACGTTTAATAGAAGTGGTGAGAGCAGACATCCTTGACTTCCTGATCTTAAAAGGAAAGCTTTCAGTCTTTTACTGTTTAAGTGTGATGTTAGCTTTAAGTTTGTGTTTTCGTAGATGCCCTTACCAATTTTAAGACATCCCTTTCTATTTCTATTCTTGATAGTTTTTTTTCAGTCAGTAATGGATGTTGTCAAATGCATTTTCTGCATCTATTGGGATGATCATATAGTTTTTCTTTTTTAGTCTAATAATAATTACAATTTTTTTTTTTTTTTTGGCTGTGAGACTTGGGGGATCTTAGTTCCCTGACCAGGGATTGAACCCGGGCCACCACAAGTGAAAGCACCAAGTCCTAACCACTGGACCGCCAGGGAATTCCCTAATTACACTGATTTTTGAGCCTTAAACCAACTTGCCATTCTTGCATAAACCCTTTGATGTATTATCTTTTTATATGTTGCTTGATTTGTTTGATTCGATTTGCTAAAATTATGTTAAAGAATTTTGTATCTATATTCTTGGAGGAATATTGGTGTGTAGTTTTCTTGTGTTATTTCTCTGGCTTAGGTTTTAGAATGTGCTGACATCATAGTATGTGTTGTGTAAAGTATTTCTTTCTTTTTTGATTTTCTGGAAGAGTTTGTGTACAATTGGTATTATTTCTTCTTTGTACTTTTGGTACAATTCATCAGAGAAGCCATCTGGACCTGGACTTTTCTTTGTGGGAAGATCACTTCAAATTCAATTCCTTAATAAATATAAGGTCATTTAGGTTATTCATTTCTTCTTGATGAACTTTTGTTGTTTGTGTGTTTGAAGGATTATGTCCATTTTGTCTAAGTTGTCAAATTTATCAGAATAAAATTGTTTATGATATTTCCTTATCCATTTAATGATTTCAGAATCTTTAATGATGTTACCTCTCTCATTCCTGATATTGTAAATTTGTGTCTTCTCTATTTTATCCTCCATCAGTCTGGTAGGTTTAAGTTTATCAAATTTATTGGTCTAAGAACAGCTTTTGGTTTCATTGTCTTTTTTCTATTTTTTCTTCTTTCAAATTTTACTGATTTCTGTTCTGATCTTTATTATTTCCTTTCTTCTGTCTACTTTGGGTTTCATTTGTTATCCCTTTGCTAGTTTCTTAATGTAGAAGCTGAGACCATTGATTTGCAACTTTTCTTTTCTAAGAAAGGCATTTCTATGCTGTAAATGTTCCTCTAAGTACTGCATTAGTTCCATTCCCACACATATGGGATATTTCATTTAGTTCAAAATAATTTTTCATTTTTCCTTTGGTATCATCTTTGACTCATGGGCTTATAGAAGTTCATATAGTTTCCAAATATTTGAGGATTTTCCAGGTATCTTTTTGTTACTAATTTCTAATTTGTGGTCAGGGTATACTTTGTATGATTTGAATCCTTTTACATTAACTGAGACTTGTTTTATGGCCCAGAATATAGCGTGCACTTAAATGTGTATTTTGCTGTCGTGGAGTGGAGTGTTTTATAAATATCTATTAGGTCTAGTTGGTTAATAGTGTTGTGCAAATCTATATTCTTCTTGATTTGCTATCAATTATTGACAGATTTGTTGAAGTCTTTGGTATAATTGTGGATTTGTCTAATTTTCTCTGCAGTTCTATCAGGTTTTTTTTTTTTTTTGGCTGCATTGAGTCTTTGTTGCTGCGTGTGGGCTTTCTCTAGTGGCAGTGAGTGGGGGCTACTCTTCGTTGTGATGCGCGGGCTTCTCATTGAGGTGGCTTCTCTTGTTGCAGAACATGGGCCCTAGGCACACGGGCTTCAGTAGCTGTGGATCATGGGCTCAGTAGTTGTGGCTCACGGGCTCTAGAGCACAGGCTCAGTAGTTGTGGCACATGGGCTTAGTTGCTCCATAGCATGTGGGATCTTCCTGGACCAGGGCTTGAACCTGTGTTTCCTGCATTGGCAGGCAGATTCTTTTTTTTTTAATCTTTAAGATTGTGTTTATTTTTTTAAACAGCTTTATTGGAGCATAATTGCTTTACAATGGTGTGTTAGTTTCTGCTTTATAACAAAGTGAATCAGCTATACATATACATATATCCCCATATCTCTTTCCTCTTGCATCTCCCTCCCACCCTCCCTATCCCACCCCTTTAGGTGGTCACAAAGCACTGAGCTGATCTCCCTGTACTATGAGGCTGCTTCCCACTAGCTATCTGTTTTACGTTTGGTAGTGTATATATGTCCATGCCACTCTCTCACCTCGTCCCAGCTTACCCTTCCTTCTCCCCGTGTCCTCAAGTCGATTCTCTATGTTTGTGTCTTTATTCCTGTCCTGCCCCTAGGTTCTTCAGAACCTTTTTTTTTTTCTTTAGATTCCATATATATGTGCTAGCATACGGTATTTGTTTTTCTCTTTCTGACTTACTTCACTCTGTATGACATACTCTAGGTCCATCCACGTCACTACAGATAACTCAATTTCATTTCTTTTTATGTCTGAGCAATATTCCATTGTATATATGTGCCACATCTTCTTTATCCATTTATCTGTCGATGGACACTTAGGTTCCTTCCATGTCCTGGCTGTTGTAAATAGAGCTGCAATGAACATTGTGGCACATGACTCTTTTTGAATTATGGCTTTCTCAGGGTATATGCCCAGTAGTGGGATTGCTGGGTCATATGGTAGTTCTATTTTTAGTTTTTTAAGGAACCTCCATACTGTTCTCCATAGTGGCTGTATCAATTTACATTCTCACCAACAGTGCAAGAGGGTTCCCTTTTCTCCACACCCTCTCCAGCATTTATTGTTTGTAGATTTTTTGATGATGGGGCAGGTGAATTCTTAACCACTGCACCACCAGGCAAGTCCCTCTATCAGGTTTTGTTTCGTGTATTTTGAAGCTTTGTTATTAGGAGCATAAACATTTAGGTGTGTTATGTCCTCCTGATGAAGACATAATATCATTATGTATTTTATTGTTATGAAATTTTCATCTTTATCACTCGTGATATTCTTTGTTCTGGAATCTATTTTATCTGATTTTAATATAGCCACTCTAGCTTTCTTGTGACTTGTGTTAGCATGGAATACCTTTTTCCATCCTTTTACTTCTAACCCACTTGTCTCTTTAAAAAGTGGGTTTCTTGTAAGCAGCATGTAGTTGAGTCTTGATCTTTTATCCAGCCTTTCAGTTGGGGTATTTGGACTACTTATATTTAATATGATTGTACTTAATTATTTATATTTAATGTGATTGGTTAGGTTTAAATTGAGTGGTTGGGTTTAAATCTATTATCTTACTATTTATGTTTTATTTGTCATCTGTTCTTTTCTCTCTTTTACTCTTTTAATGCTTTTTGAAATAAATATGTATTTTTTATGATTCAATTTTCTATTTTGTTTCACTTTAGTGATTGCTTTATAGTTTATAGTATACATCTTTTAACTTATAATAGTCTACCTTCAAGTGATATTACACTACTTCATGTATAGTATAAGAACCTTATAACATTATACTTACAATTCTTCCTTTCTGGCTTTTGTGCTATTGTTGTCATACATTTTACTTCTACTTATAAACCCCACAAAAATATTGTTTTTGCTTCAGTCTTTTAAAAAGATTTATATAATATGGGAAAATAATAATTTTAGTTGTTTCAGACAGAAGGGTAAATCTGGTCCTTGTTAATCTTGACTGATAGAAGTCCCCCCATATCTGGTTTGGACCTGAATGATAACATGTCCTGGAGCAAATTAGCAGTGTTCTTCTTTTCTTTCTGCAGTTTCAAATCTGGTGTTTCAAATCATACCTCTTCAGGGAGGTATGACCTTGAGCTATTGAAGCTTTGACAAGTCGGGTTTCTTTAGTGCCTTATAGTTATTTAAAGTCAGTGCTCCAACGAGGTCACTGTATCTCCTTAGTGCAGTGTCACCCATATAGCCATCTGACTCAACACAATAAAAAACCTTCATATCTACTTTAAATTCCTCCAGATATGCTGCAAACTATTAATGGCATAAGCCCTGACTACAAATTTCATAGCACACCTCTTCCTGTAAATGGTGGAGTGGAAGTTGGGAATGTTTACCTGACCTGAATAAATCAATGAAATACTTTTTTTCTTTTCTGAAGGTGCTATTTTTGGCAAGCAAAGTCAGTTTTTCCACGTTTAGACTAAACTTCCTAATCTTCTTACTAGCAGGCAATTAAGCTGCTAAATCATGCTTATTATTAGGTCAAAAAATAAAGTAATTTTTGCCAAATAGACAGTGGGAAACGAGTAGGTGGGAATTGGTGAATGGCCAGAATTTGGTGTACAGACTGCTTGTTGTAGTGTAGTCAGGGCAATGACGTCTATACCTGTTGGTTCACCATACATATTTTGACTGAAAAGAAAATGTATTGATATTGACTTAGGAACAAATGTGTATGTTGGCAGGTCTAATTATTTGTGAATCCTGTCCTAATAGTGTTTACAAGTTTAGTCAGGGAGGTAATTATTTATCAAATAAACACAAAATAAATATAAAATTACAATTCTAACAATACTGTATAAGAAAGTACACAGGGTTGGCCCTAAGAGTATATCGCTAAATGATCTAATTTAGTTTGGGAGAATAGAGAAGACTTTCTTAATGAAGTGACTAAGATCTAAGAGGTGAATAGGAGTTAACTGGGTGAGGGGAGTTAGGAGTGGGCAAGTGTTCCAGATGAAGAGGGTAGCATGTGCAAAGGTCCTGGTGTTAGTGAGCCTGGCAAGTTTGAGGAACTCGGAATAAAGACAAGAGTGGCTGGGTCACAAATAGTGAGAGGGCACATGATATAAGATGAGGCTAGAGAAGTAACCATGTGTTAATGATTTGGGTCTGGAAGGTAGTGCCTGGCATATTTGCTTTAGAAAAGACCACTCTGCCTTCAGTGTAGAAGATAGATTGGTGTGGAGCAGGGAGACCAGTCAGAAGGCTATTGTTGTAGTTTGGGCAGGAGATGATGGTAATTCAGACTATGGAGATGGTGATGGAGAAGAGAGAAGTGGACAGATTTGAGAGACATTAAGTAGGTTAAAATGGGTAAGATTTGGTGAAGGGTTAAATATGGGGCATTGAGATGTGGGGAAGGATGGGAGGATGTGAAAAGGGTAACTTCTGTTTAATTGTGAATGAATATTGGAGGGATATTGGTACTATTTAACGAGATACAGTTTTGTTCCCCCCCCCCCCCCCCAGTAAACTGGAAGCATTTTTCTTCCAGGGAAATGTGTATTTTATTTAGGGATGTTTCAAAGTCCTCTTCATCCTTTAGGACCTAGCACAAATATGACTTCTTCCCTGACAAAGATGCCTACTTTCCCCCATAGCTAGAAATAACATTTCCCTTCTCTGAACTTCTATTAAACTTTGTTTACATTTCTATTATGGAACTTTTCATCATCTAACTTGTATTCTACTTATTTGTATATGTTTTATTTCCTTTATTGTATTGAAAGCTGCTTATTGAGTGGGAATTTTATTCATTTTGATAGTCTCACAGCTAATAGTAACTGTTTCTTTACTGAACTATTCTTTAATGAATTTGACAGTCTCACAACTAACAGTAATATTTCTTTAATACTATCACCTTAGTAAGGTGTGAGTTCCATGAGGAAGTATACTATTTCAGTTAATTAAAGCTCTTTGTACCTTAAGATATCTATATAGGGCTTCCCTGGTGGCGCAGTGGTTGAGAGTCTGCCTGCTGATGCAGGGGACACGGGTTCGTGCCCCGGTCCGGGAAGCTCCCACATGCCACGAGCGGCTAGGCCCATGATCCATGGCCACTGAGCCTGTGCGTCCGCAACGGGAGAGGCCACAAAGGTGAGAGGCCCGCGTACTGCAAAAAAAAAAAAAAAAAAAAAAAAGATATCTGTATACAAGAAAAATTCATTAGGGTAACATAATGGTAGAAAGGTCTTTTATGATTTCATTTTTAGATCTTAGTCATTATTAAACATTACTTTTTTTAAAGAAGGAACTACAGTTAAATCTGCTTTTGCTCAAGGTTTCTTAACAAAATAGGTGATTAATTTAATTCATCAGTCTGCAATTGATGAGCTAAGCATGTTCTTATAAAATACCTAACATTTGTGTAAGACTTAGTAATTGTTCAAAACATATTCACACATAATATGTTTCAATCTAATCCTATAATAGCCCTATTAGGTAGGTAAGATAAATATTGTTCTAATTTTTTAGATCCATGCCATATATTAAAGGATACTTTTGAAGACCGTGGGGTGAGATTATTTTGTGTTTTCAGAGATCAAAATATTCCTTTTTACTTTCTCTAATACATTTAACTGGAAGCCCTTTGAGTGTTAAAGTCATGATACTTTTGTAAATAGTAATCTTTCGGATGATTTGACCTGAATAGCTTTTTGGGCTGTCATCTCAATCAGGTTCAGTTTCTGAGATGAACTCAACTCTAACCCATTCTGTTTAAACATTGTATGATGTTTTTATATTTTAGTTTAAAAAAAGCTCTTAAATGTGTATTCCAAGTAACTAGTAAATCTGCATTTTAAAATTGATTTACTTATATTAAAAATAAATGTACTTGAGTGAAGGAAATAGTAAATCTTATAAATAAAGCACAATTAAGATTTGGAATATGACAATACGATTCTTTCAAGTTCTTTTAATGTGTTAAAGGGCATCAGAGCAGGATCCCAGAAACCTTCTTTCCCCCAAGTTTTTAAAAATCAGCTGTTTCATTATACATTTTCAGCTTTTTCCAGGTGTCATCAAACTTACTGGTGATTTAGGTTTCTAAACTGTTAGGTTTCTGGGACCTACCCCTAATTCCTTTATGAAAATCAATACAATGTTTTCTTTACATAAGATCACCTTCAGAGTTCTGTGAATAAATTTTTCTCTTTTTCCAATTTCCTCTTAATGTTCCTTTTTAAAAAATGTATTTTGTTCATTAAGGGATTAAAAACTTATATTTGTGTAGCTCTTGGGCATGTAAGATATGCATTTTCCTTTGTGTTCCTCATAGCAATTTTGTGAAATAGGGTGATAGATGAAGAAACTGAGCCTGAAGCAGGTTGGGACTTACTTAGAGACTCCAGTACAGTAGTTCTGCTTTCTCTTGGTCATTTGTTGTCATTACACTCTTTCCGTTCAAACCCTAGATATCTCTCTGCTTTGTTTTTCTGTAAATTGCTTAAAACAAACCAACAAAGAACAAAACAAAAAACCCAGCCTTGTTTTTTTTATCTTTAGCATTTTTCACTAACCTCACCTCATTTTTGGTTTTAGTCTTTCTGATAATGGTTTTCATTCCTGGGTTCCTTTGGAAGCTTTTGGAGATAGATGTTCTTTAAAAGCTAAGCCTGGCTCTAGGACTGCCTCATTTTTATTTATGGTATTCTGTACCTTGAAGACAAAGGGCACCCTAAGTTTGCTCAAAGGAGCATGGAATCCATGGAGCTGACTCCTGTTGTTACTGCTAAAAAAAATCAATGACTGAATGTACCACTAGCTTGAGACTCATGAAATGTTCAACTGAATGGGTTTGGAATGTTAGGTGAAATGTGAAAACATTAGTGTGCTTTATCAGTAATCCTATTTTTATATGGTATAAGAAAAAAATAGACAAGTATGGAATTATTCATCTATTTTATAAAACCAACGCTTTTAAAAAAATTGAATATTTTGGGAGGCACATTAAGTCAAAAAGAAAATAATGCCGTCTGCTTTAACTATGCTTAAGTCAGAAATGGAGGAAAAGAAATTGACATGGCCACTTGCTTAAACAATATTTTCAGGTCTTCAGGAATGAAGACTGTAGCAGGAATGCAGTAAAAATGATTGGATGTCAAAATGACATGAGAAGTCATTTATCTGTTTGCATCCTAGCACGTCATTTTAACGTGTATCCAGGAAGGCAATGAATCAAAATGACTGGTTCGTGAGCTGACTGTACTGTTTGTTAGGGGCAAGTATGTTTGGGGTGCATGAAAAACCTTTATTGGAGGGCTTCCCTGGTGGCGCAGTGGTTAAGAATACGCCTGCCAATGCAGGGGACACAGGTTCGAGCCCTGGTCTGGGAAGATACCACATGCCGCGAAGCAACTAAGCCCGTGTGCCACAACTACTGAGCCTGCACTCTAGAGCCCGCGAGCCACAACTACTGAGCCTGCGTTCTACAACTGCTGAAGCCCTCATGCCTAGAGCCTGTGCTCCGCAACGAGAGAAGCCGCCTCAATGAGAAGCCTGCGCACTGCAAGGAAAGAGTAGCCCCCGCTCTCTCTCAACTAGAGAAAGCCCGCACACAGCAACGAAGACCCAACACAGCCAAAAATAAATAAATAAACATATATATAATTAAAAAAAAAGATTAAGATGATAAATTAAAAAAAAAAACCTTTATCAGAGAGCTAGAATTTTTATAACCAGTAAAGGTTTATTTATTTTGGGGGATAAAATTATAGCCGCGGTGAGTGTAGTTTTGCATGAGGGAAAAATTGATGATACAAATTTATTGGATTTTATAGCCTAGCCATTCATCATAAAATGAATCTCTGATATTTACTTTTCATTTCTTAGCTCACACACTGCTCTGGACCATTTAATTGTATAGTATTTAAAATCTGTTTTTATCTTTAGATCTTAGTTGAGTCGACCAGAGGCTAGTGGTAATAAATACCAAGTATGGTATAGTCTGTGTATAGAGATTGTTAGAATTTCATGACAGATAACATTGGTGCCACATTCAACATGTCAACCAGTGTTATTAAAAATGAGTCTTTCAGACAATCTACATAAGAATCACTAGGAATGCTTGTTAAAAATGCAGATCTCTGGACCTTTCCTATTCCTGTCTCCCACTAATCAAAATCTTTGGGAACTTTGCCTAGGATTCACATTTTAACAAGCACCCAGGTAATTTGGAGGCACATTAAAATTGAGATCTCCTTTACAGATGTTTTAACATGTTACATATGTTGCTCTTCTGTTTAAGATAGTTAAATTAGGAGATCTTTGAAGGCAGGGGAGAACAAGGATTTTTTTTTTTTTTTTTTTTTTAAGGCCATGCTGTGTGGCATGCAGAATCTTAGTTCCCCGACCAGGGATTGAACCCATGACCCCTGCATTGGGAGCATGGAGTCTTAACCACTGGACCACCAGGGAGGTCCCAACAGCCTCTCTTTTAGAATCACCCTCTCCAACTTGGGTGGGCGGTTTGCTTTTATTTTAAGACCAGCTTTTATCAGATAATTTGACTTTTTTTTAAAATAGAAAATTTAAATCACCTTTATTGAAGTGAGTTGTCTTTTTTTAAAGTGGAAGTATTTCTAGTTGTAGAATCTTTCTCCATAAACTTGTTCCTATTAATGCAGCAGCATTTTAATTCAGTATTAAATTCTATATACATTTAGAATGTTGTGTTTCAGTCTTTAAGAAATTATCTCCTACCCTTCTTTTTTTTGGCGCATTGGGTCTTCATTGCTGTGTGGGGGCGTTTTCTAGCTGCGGCGAGCGGGGGCTACTCTTCATTGCAGTGTGCGAACTTCTCACTGTGGTGGCCTCTCTTGCTGTGGCACATGGGCTCTAGGTGTGCGGGCTTCAGTAGCTGTGGCTTGCGGGCTCTAGAGCGCAGGCTCAGTAGTTGTGGCACATGGGCTCTGTTGCTCCGTGGCATGTGGGATCTTCCCGGAGCAGGGCTCGAACCTGTGTCCCCTGCATTGGCAGGCAGATTCTTAACCACTGTGCCACCAGGGAAGTCCTCCTACCCTTCTTAGGTCCTTCCTAACAGCCAGTCCTACAGATATCCTGGGGGAGTTGATGCCCAAATGTTAATTAGAAAAAGTACGTTAAGGAAGTTCTGTTCATCCCAAATGCTTCCTTCAGTGCGTATGTAGCATTTTACCCAGTTCCTGTGACATTATATATTTAATAGGTGTACCACATTTCAGATAATTTTTGCTTTATATTTCAGGGGAAATTGAAGTATCTGATTGTTGAAGAATGTTGGAACAATATTCTTACTATTCTTATCTAAAAGTTTTTCCCTATTTTTTTTCATAAGACAGTGGGATGGTGTCTCTTTATATGAAATGTAGAATATACTTACTAACTTGGGTAAGTTAGGAACCTAATAACTAGGCATGGAATTTTTCATAAAAGTGTAAAAAATTTAGTACCTCAACACTTTCTATGGATGTAGAAAACAACAGCTAGCTATTAATTTCACCCAGTTTTATGAAGTAGAAACAGAACTCATTTGAAAACACTAACTTTACATGCAACAATGCATGACCATCCTGCTTTATGTGGTATTTGGTAATTCTGTGTATATAGGAGAGTGCTTTTGAGTTTGCACTAGGTGGAAACTGCTAGAACTGCCACCTGTGTCTGGTTACTGTGATTTGTAAGATAAGTTCCCAAAGAACTATTTATGTTATGATAACCCATTTTTTTCAATTTATTGCTCACCCTTTGGTTATTTCTAGTGTATTGTCATGATGAACTCAACCCCTCGTCTTAGGAATAAAATGCAAATTTGAAGGATGAAACTAGAAACATGATTTTTACCTCTGTTCTGTTTGAGCAAAGTAGTACAAAATTACTGTTGTCTTACATATTGAATACTTACTAAGAATACTTATTATAGAAGCAGAGATGTTTAAGTTGATCATAGTACTCCAGGCTTTTGCTGTTGAGTTATAATTCACATATAATGGGTACAATTATATGAACTTCGATGAGTAGAGACAGTCATGTAAACTCCCATCTACAGTCGAGATAGAGAGTGTTTCCATCATCCCAAAGGTAGCCTTGTCTCCTTTATAGTCAGTCCCCCTTTCCCACTTTCAGTCCTTGGCAACCACCAATTTGATTTCTGTCCCTGTACTTTTGACTTTTCCAGAATGTCATATAAATGGAATCATAAAGTATATAGCTTTGTATGTCTGGTTTCTTTAACTTAGAATGTTGCTTTTGAGATTCTTCCATTTTTAATTTTTAAATTTTTTAATGTGTTAGTATTTTATTTCTTTTCATTGCCGAGTGTATTCTATTATACGAACGTGCCACGGTTTATCTGTTCACTTACAAGTTGATGAATATTTTGTTTTCAGTTTTTGGCAATTATGAATAAACCTGCTGTATTCATTGGCATGCAGGTTTTTGTCTGGGTATATGTTTTTATTTTTCTTGGGCAAATATCTACGAGTGTTAGATTACTGGGTCATATGGTAAGAGTATATTTAACTTTATAGGAAACTGTCAAACTGTTTTCTAAGGGACTGTCCTCTCCCTCTCTCTCTCTCTCTCATAATCTATCAATACATACAAACATATAGTGGTAAAATATTAATAAAATTGACAGTTTTAACCATTTTTAAATGTACACTTCAGTGGCATTAAATACATTCACATTATTGTGCAACCATCACCACCATTCATCTCCATAATTTTTTCATTTTGTCAAACTGAAACTCTGTACCCATTAAATAACAAATCCCCATTCTTCCTCCCCTTAGCCCTGGCAACCACAGTTCTACTTTCTGTCTTTATGAATTTAACTATTCTAGGTACCTCTTATAAGTGGAATCATATAATATTTGTCATTTTGTGACTGAGTTATTTCATTTATCATAATGTCTTCAAGGTTCATCCATATAGTAGCGTGTGTTACAGTGTCCTTACTTTGTAAAACTAAATAATATTCCAGTGAATTATATACCACATTTTGTTTCTCCATTCATTTATCAGTGGACACTTGGGATGCTTCCACTTTTTGGCTTTTGTGAATAATGCTGCTGTGAACATTGGTGTACAAATATCTGTTTGAGTCCCTGCATTCAGTTCATTTGGGTATCTTCCCAGAAGTGGAACTGCATCATATATTAATTCCGTGTTTACTTTTTTGAGGAACCACCATACTCTTTTCCACAGTGGCTACACCATTTTATATTCTCACAGAAATGCACAAAGGTTTCAATTTTTCCACATCCTTGCCAACACTTGTTATTTCTTTCCTCCCTCCCTCCCTCTCTCCCTCCCTCCTTCCCTTCCTCCCTTCCTTCCTTCCTTTTTCTTTTCTTTTTATTTTGATAATAGTATTCTGATGGGTGTAAAGTGGTATCTCATTGTGGTTTTAATATCACAAGCTTTTTTTCTTTTGTTACATTGTGAAAAATGTCTCTAAAATATGTTATTTTGTTTTGCTCTTGAAATTAAGAACTTATATTATTTTTCAAAAAAATAACAGTAAACGTTCCTGTATTCTGATAATGTATGTGATATTCTAACCAGTTTAAAATTGGATTGCCCTAGGTTTTCTGCTCTCTCATACTTCATAGCTGGGACTGTCGAACTGAAGAATTTGTTTTGTGCTTAGTAGTTATTTTTTAACCTCCTCCTCAAACTCTCCTAGCATACACATCAGCATTCTCTTCGCTGCTGGTATCATCTTACTCACTGGTCTTATAAAGCTGTGATTCTGGTTCTATTACGAAACAAATGATTTTTTCTTACATCTCTCCCACCCCTAGTGCAAAGTTTTGCTATGACTAATCAGTCATTCTATGCAAACCTCCCATGAATTTAAGTTCTTAGGAACCATATTGTAATGAGTTGGAGACACAAAGATGATGGTTTGGATCAAGTTTAGTCTCCCTACTACAGCAAAAAAATATAACATATTTAAAATTTTCTGTCTTAGTGGTTTGCTATTAAAAACTATGTATGCAAACTAGTCTAGCACTAGACTGAAAAGTAGGAATATATGATGCTATGTTTTAGACTGAGCAAAATATCTTAAACAATTAAAGAAGGTGTTCTTGAACTGTAGAGACTACATTGCTCATAAATTACATGGCTGTGTTACGAGAAATTGTGTTGCTGATAAGAGTTGTAGATTTTTTTGCCAATTAGTAGGTACTTGAACATCTACTAAAGGAGCAAAGCTTGGTATAAGGTATTGTAGGGGGTACAGATAATTATAATAACTAATATTTTATGGTGCTTACTATGTATAGGACACTTTTACGCACTCAGAATTTATTGCTTATATAATTTTTACAACAGCTGTGTGCTGTTATCTTCACTTTGCA
This sequence comes from Lagenorhynchus albirostris, assembly GCF_949774975.1. Lineage (NCBI taxonomy): Eukaryota > Metazoa > Chordata > Mammalia > Artiodactyla > Delphinidae > Lagenorhynchus > Lagenorhynchus albirostris. The sequence goes on along the minus strand of NC_083096.1, from coordinate 51,560,289 downwards.
GATGAGAAAACTGAGGCATAGGAAAGATAAATATCTTGGTCAAGGTCACAAAGCTGATGAAAGAACTTGGATTTGAGCCCTGGTGATATGGTTCCAGAGCCTGTGCTCTTAACCTGTACTCTATACCAGAAAGTAGAAGACATGCTTTTTGCCCTCAAATAACCTGTAGTCTAGTTGAGGTGACATGTATCTAACACATGCAAAGATATATAATATATATTTTTAAACATTGTAGACTGTAAATAAAGGCAATAAGGAGAAAGATGGGTCCAGTTAGTAGTCAAAGATTGGCATAGCAAGGCAGAATCAGAATTCTAGACTCTGGCAGTATTGTTGCATAATATTATGGAGAACTGGGATGGGCTTTCCACTATGTGTATCTACTCTATGTGGGTAAGATGGAAAGAAACACCATTCTTTTAGGCAGTACTTTTTTTGTTTGTTCATTCAAAAATTTTTTTTAGCCATGAATATGTAGTCATATTGAATAGTTTATTAACATTCTTTCACTTGTTTTTGAAGTCTATTTAAATTAAAATCTGAGAAAGCTTCAAGAGCAAGTATATTTTATAACCTAGCTGCCTTTTCAAGGGATTTCTACTTGTACTACCCTTTGAAAGTCATTCTTCATAATCCATGGGAGAAGATGGGGAGAGGGAAGAAAAGAAGGGGGCAGTTGCATTCATCCAACCCCCCATAAATGACTTTTGTTAGCTGTGTTTTAATACTTCACAAACCTGGTAGAGATGATTTTTCTGAATTAACATTAAATGGTAGCCTGGAAAAAAGGATATCCTTTACTAACATGGTTACCTGCAGCCAGGTGCATTTCAAGTGAAGTGTGCTGATGGGGCCCTCTGTAAGCTCAAGCCAAAAAAAAAAAAAAAAGAGAGAGAGAGAGAGAGAGAGAGGGATGGTGGGAAGGTAATTATCACAGAACCTGAAAACAGATGTATGTAAACCTTCGAAGGAGAAAAAGGAGGAAGATCCTGAAGATCCCAAAGGTTCTCTGTGAAACATGCAGCTACAAAATGGCTGACCCTGTCTCAGCTCAGGTTCCGCAGCAGAAGCATCAGGAGAACTGCAGTGATTAGTGTACAGAGGGTGCAGACTGTAGGTACCACGATCTCCATCACGATCTGCATGTAACTTAGCAAAGGCTCTGCAGTGGGGGAGAGAGCAACACGGCAGAAGAGAATGCGGTCATTTTGGCGAATGCAGCTTGATCCTGAAAGCTTCAGCTGTCTGGATAAACTTGGAAAATGGCATCATCACACTTGCTAATTATTCTCATTTGCTATAGAAGAGAACCTGGTAAATTAAATGTTATAAAAAAAATTATGTGAGGGCTTTGTAAGATATTTCAGAAAATATGAACAAAGAATGCTTAAATTTGGTTCTTCCATAGGTACTGTAATAAAGTCTAAATGTATGTCAAAAACCAAAAACAAACAAACAAAAAACTTCAGGTCTGTGTCATGCATTACACAGCATGCTGTCATGTGCAGTCTGCCTCCTCATGACTCTGAGTAAATCTGACTCAGTGGTTTGATTGAGGCCTGGCCTCAAGGGAGGCAAACATCCACTTAGAGCAGCTGGAGGATTAAGAATGGTTTTCATTCTTTGGTCCTTCATTGTATAGATAGCTTCTTTTGCCCTCAGTCACATTGTCACCCAAAGATTATAGGTTGATTCTACTCTTATTAGTTTTCTTATTTCCACAGTGTGTCACAGATAGGAAGATAGAGTGGTTTGAAGATACTTAAGAAAGGTTTTTGTTTTTAAAGTAACTTACTTTCTAACAATCACTATTATCCAGTACTTAATGATACTATATTTAAGTATGTTTAACATTTTCTCTTGACTTTGAATCATTCTTGAGTTTTAGTGAGATATACAGCCTCTTAAAAATTAGACAGCATAAAAAAAATGCTTTCTGTTCTGAAATGGAAGCATTAAAGACACAAGGAAGTTTTAGTTCCTTTTTTTACTGTGGGAATAACAAAAATAGCATTAATTTTTTTCATCCCCAAATAGTAAGTAAAACTGATTCCTTTGAGTCATTGATAGTGCTTTCTCTGATTTTTAAAATTTCAAGCATAGATTATTTGGGAAGAACACATCTCTTTGGAACTTCATTTAAGATGCATAGATACATGAAACTTAAGACACAGAGGAAATGGAATGAACATTACGTTTTGTAACTTTGTTACTTTTAGGCTAGAGATAAATTCCTATAGTGGTGATCTTTGTATAAAAGGCCTTTAGTACATTTGCTTTTCTTTGCTCAATACTTATTCTCAAATATAGACTTTTCTTATGTACATTTCCCTAGCCCATAAACATTTCCCCTTCAATTTCTGATCAGGACAATTGTACATAACTTCAGTTGAATTCTGGCATTGTTACTTTGTTCCTAAAGAATAGAAGTTTGCAATGAATGACTAATGGAAGAGAGGGCCAGACAGAGAGCAGTGCCTCTCTACCCTACCTACTAAAGCACATTAAAAAATTAGGAGGGAACAAATGATTGCCATGGTGGCTATGTTACAGAAAGCTATAGAAAACCTATGGTGAAAGTGTCTGTTTTCTTCAGAAGACATTTTATTTTGTGAAACAGAATTGAAAGGCATTTAAAAAATTTTTATGTATGTATGTATGTGTGTATATATATATATTTATTTATTTATGGCTGTATTGGGTCCTCGTTGCTGCGCGTGGCCTTTCCCTAGTTGCGATGAGCGGAGGCCACTCTTCATTGCGGTGCACAGGCCTCTCACTGCCGTGGCCTGTCTTGTTGCAGAGCACAGGCTCTAGGTGCGTGGGCTTCAGCAGTTGGGGCACATGGGCTCTTAGAGCACAGGCTCAGTAGATGTGGCACACGGGCTTAGTTGCTCCATGGCATGTGGGATCCTCCCGGACCAGGGATCGAACCCGTGTCCCCTGCATTGGCAGGCAGATTCTCAACCACTGTGCCACCAGGGAAGTCCCTGAAAGGCATTTTATTTTAGAGAGACAACCTAGTTCAGTTCTCATTTTTACATAAGGTTTATCAACTTGGGCCTTCTGACCCTGATGAAGTGTTCTTTTTATGTCACTTCTTAGGTATTTATGATCTCTTCAGTGATCTAAAGAATTTCTCCTGTTGAAAACCACAGGATTAAAAACATTGATCCATATAGAAAATGCTTATTGCATTTTATAAACAAATGAAGTACCTATCAAGTTTGTAACTTGAAGTCAGATAAACTAGAGTTCCAATCCTGGTTCTGCAGTTTATTAACTGAATAACAGGTTATTTAATCTTCATGTGTCTAAGGTTCCTGGACTGTGATATGGAGATAGTAATAGAAGTCTAGCTTATTGTAAAGATTAAGTGAATTACTCAGTATCTCATATTGGTAACATTATAACAGAAAGAAGAGACTCATTTTATGTAATTTGAAACATAACACACTTTTTTTTGGTATATCTTTTTTGTAAAAAGCTTTACTGAAGTGTAATTTGCTTACCATAAAATTCACTTATTGTAATTATACAATTCACTGATTTTTAGTAAATTTATACAGCTGTGCAACTGTCACTTCAGTCCAATTTTAGAACAATTCCATCACCCCCAAAAGTTCCCTTGTATCTGTTTGCAGTTAATTCCCACTCCCAGTGCTAGATAACCACTAATCTACTTTCTGACTAGCTAAATTGCCTTTTATGGATATTTCATATAAATGGAATCATATAATGCATGGTTGGTTTCTTTCACTCCCCCTAATCTTTTCAGGGTTCACTCATGTTGTAGCATGAATCAGTACTTCATATTTCATTTTATGGCTGAATAATGTTCCATTGTATAGATGTATCACAGTTTATTGATTCATTAATTGATGGGCATTTGTATTGTTGCCACCTTTTGGCTATTATGACTAATACTGCTATGGATATTCATGTACAAGTTTTTTGTTATTATGTTTTCAGTTCTCTTGGGTATATACCTACAGTTGGAAGGGGTGGGTTGTATGATAACTCTATGTTTAACCTTTTGAGGAAGTGCCAAACTGTTTTCTAAAGCAGCTGCACTGTTCTACATTCCCACCAGCAACGTATGAGGCTTCCAATTTCTCCATATCCTCCCCAACACTTATTTTCTTTGTGTGTGTGCGTGTGTATGTGTATCTTTTGTATAGCTATCCTAGTAGGTGTGAAGTGGTATCTCACTGTGGTTTTAATTTGCATTTTCCTGATAACCAATGATGTTAAATGCCTATTAGACACTACTATATCTTTTTGTTAGTGAAATGTTAATTCATATCTTTGGCCCATTTTTAAATTGGGTTATCTTATTATTGGGTTCTATGAATTATTGATATATTCAGAATACAAGGTCTTTTTAAGAATATGTGATTTTAAGATATTTTCTCCCAGTCTGTGGCTTGTCTTTTTATTTATTATAATGTCTTTTGAACCGTATAAGTTTTTAATTTTGGTGAATTTGTTTGTCAACTTTTTAATTTTATGAATTAGGCTTTTGGTATCATATATTGTATAAGAACTCTTTGTTTAACCTAAGGTCGTGGTGATGATCTATGGTTCTTTTAGAAGTTTTGTAGTTTTAGTTCTTAAATTTAGGTCTTTGAGCCATTTGTAAGTAAATTTTTATATATGGTATCAGGTAAAATTCTTTATATTCATTTTTTTTCATGTTGATATCCAATTATCCTGTCCCCATTTGTTTAAAAAAACTGTCGTTTCCTCATCAGATGATCTTAGCATCTTTGTTGAAAAATAATGGAACATAAGGTAAGACTGTTAGTGAATTTTTGATATGTTGTACGTACATTGAAACATTTTTTTCTTTTTATTTCAGCACAGTAAATTAGAATAATTAAAATAAACTATTATGGCTCATTAGCAAGATTTATATTTTAGCATTAATATAAGTACCAGTATTATAGCCCTTTGCTTTTTATAAGATATGGACATTTGCATAACGGAAGAAGGAAAATCTTTATTTCAAATATAGAACAGGTCTTTTCTGTATTATATCCAAATTTGTCAGGGCAATTTGTAAAAGAAGTATAGCACATTTTAAATTATGGCTCACATTAAACATGATTTGTTTAAAAGATCAGTCCCTGCATTCTTTATTTATTGTCATTCTGGGTCTCTGCTTATTGACTTCTACCCAAATTTCAATACCAGTAATATGTGATTGATAATTGGCAGATCATACAACTTTCAGAGGATAAAAGTCAAAAGAAAAATGCTTAATTAAGTTTCTTTTCTGTTTTAGGGACATTTGCTTTTAAATATTCCTCAGGGCCACACTTATTTTTATTTTCTTTCTTTTTTTTTAACATCTTTATTAGAGTATAATTGCTTTACAGTGGTATGTCAGTTTCTGCTTTATATCAAAGTGAATCAGTTATACATATACATATGTCCCCATATCTCCTCCCTCTTGCATCTCCCTCCCTCCCACCCTCCCTATCCCACCCCTCCAGGTGGTCACAAAGCACCAAGCTGATCTCCCTGTGCTATGTGGCTGCTTCCCACTAGCTATCTATTTTACGTTTGGTAGTGTATATATGTCCATGCCACTCTCTCACTTTGTCCCAGCTTGCCCTTCCCCCTCCCCATATCCTCAAGTCCATTCTCTAGTAGGTCTGCATCTTTATTCCCATCTTGTCCCTAGGTTCTTCTGACCATTTTCTTTCTTTCTTTTTTTTTTTTGATTTCATATATATGTGTTAGCATACAGTATTTGTTTTTCTCTTTCTGACTTACTTCACTCTGTATGACAGTCTCTAGGTCCATCCACCTCACTACAAATAACTCAGTTTCATTCCTTTTTATGGCTGAGTAATATTCCATTGTATATATGTGCCACATCTTCTTTATCCATTCATCTGTTGATGGACACTTAGGTTGCTTCCATATCTTGGCTATTGTAAATAGAGCTGCAATGAACATTATGGTACATGACTCCTTTTGAATTATGGTTTTCTCAGGGTATATGCCCAGTAGTGGGATTGCTGGGTCATATGGTAGTTCTATTTTTAGTTTTTTAAGGAAACTCCACACTGTTCTCCATAGTGGCTGTATCAATTTACATTCCCACCAACAGTTAAAGAGTGTTCCCTTTTCTCCACACCCTCTCCAACATTTATTGTTTGTAGATTTTTTGATGATGGCCATTCTGACTGATGTGAGATGATAGCTCATTGTAGTTTTGATTTGCATTTCTCTAATGATTAATGATGTTGAGCATTCTTTCATGTGTTTGTTGGCACTCTGTATATCTTCTTTGGAGAAATGCCTATTTAGGTCTTCTGCCCATTTTTGGATTGGGTTGTTTGTTTTTTTTGATATTGAGCTGCATGAGTTGCTTGTATGTTTTGGAGATTAATCCTTTGTCAGTTGCTTCATTTGCAAATTTTTTCTCCCATTCTGAGGGTTGTCTTTCATCTTGTATATGGTTTCCTTTGCTATGCAAAAGCTTTTAAGTTTCATTAGGTCCCATTTGTTTATTTTTGTTTTTATTTCCATTTCTCTAGGAGATGGGTCAGAAAGGATCTTGCTGTGATTTATGTCATAGAGCGTTCTGCCTATGTTTTTCTCTAAGAGTTTGATAGTTTCTGGCCTTACATTTAGGCTTTAATCCATTTTGAGTTTATTTTGTGTATGGTGTTAGGGAGTGTTCTAATTTCATTCCTTTACATGTAGCTGTCCAGTTTTCCCAACACCACTTATTGAAGAGACTGTCTTTTCTCCACTGTATATTCTTGTCTCCTTTATCAAAGATAAGGTGACCATATGTGCATGGGTTTATCTCTGGGCTTTCTATCCTTTTCCATTGATCTATATTTCTGTTTTTGTGCCAGTACCATACTGTCTTGATTACGGTAGCTTTGTAGTATAGTCTGAAGTCAGGGAGCCTGATTGCTCCAGCTCCGTTTTTCTTTCTCAAGATTGCTTTGGCTATTCAGGGTCTTTTGTGTTTCCATACAAATTGTGAAATTTTTTGTTCTAGTTCTGTGAAAAATGCCAGTGGTAGTTTGATAGGGATTGCATTGAATCTGTAGATTGCTTTGGGTAGTATAGTCATTTTCACAATGTTGATTCTTCCAATCCAAGAACATGGTATATCTCTCTATCTATTTGTATCATTTTTAATTTCTTTCATCAGTGTCTTGTAATTTTCTGCATACAGGTCTTTTGTCTCCTTGGGTAGGTTTATTCCTAGGTATTTTATTCTTTTTGTTGCAATGGAGATCTCTGAGAGATTTTCGCCATTTGATATTACGTGGAGCTGGGAGGTCTCTTGTGGACCAGTGTCCTGAACTTGGCTCTCCCACCTCAGTGGCACAGCCCTTATGCCTGACTGGAGCAGCCAGAGCCAGTCCTCCACACGGCCAGATTATGTAAATAATTTGCAAGGCAAAGTTCCAGTGGTATTAACACCTGCTTCTTCCGATGTGTACCTAGTAGTAAATCTTGTTTTGTAATTTGGAGGCATGTGTTAAGGCCAGCAAGCAACCAAATTTAACCTGCTCCGCCGGCTGCGGCGGGGGATGGGGGCCAGGGCCACAGTTATTATTTTGGCATATGAAAGAGCATTTTTTTTTTCCTAAAACATCTTATGTAACCTCAACCACATCACCTCTGTGTGAGAGATAGAATGTATTCTTATTTTTTTTGTATATTTTATACAAGTTAAATCTTGAATACTGTCTTGACTACAGTGTATGTTGACTTGAATAGTTTATCATATGGGAAATATAAGGAAGCCATATGTCATTTACAATATGTCTGATCTACGTCCAGTCTTTGGGTGTTACCTTTGGCAATAAACCTCAAGGTTAAAGATTTTTTCTTTACCTTATTGGGCAGGTATAATCAAATGTTAATTTTGATCTTCTGACTTCGCTTTTCCTGTCATATCTTTCCTTCCTTCCTGTTTTCCTCCCTCCCTTCTTTCTATGCACTTAAAAAATAAAATATTTGTAATTTTGTTTTGCTAGGTTATGAGATGGATTTGTATAATTAAATTTCCATATAATTAGATTATAACCTGCTAAGTGCCAAGATCCTTTCAACGGCAAGCTTCTTGGATGGGAATATTCAAGTTCATTTTCTTGCCCTCTTAGAAAGTAAACACCAAACTTAATTTAACATTCTCGTTATTTTTATTTAACCATTGGGAGTGGTGATGGTGATGGTGTTTTTCAGAAACTTGGCTGAACATTTATATCAACTATCTTATTTTCTCATTAGCACACAAATTAAGTATTAGTATCTTTAGACTAAGGATTAACTGAATCACCCCCAGGGCAGTAAAATAATTGTAACTTGCCAGTCACATGAGTTGTGAGTGGCAGAATGCTACTGTAAATTCTGGGCAGTCTGACCACAGAGTCTGAACTCTTAATCACTATGCAGCATTACCTCTACATCTTTATAAAAATCAGCAGTTATATAGTACTAGAATGCCCTCAGTAAGACTGTTTATTCCTGTATTAAAATCCCAATTTGGCTATTCTTTTTTTGGGGGGGGGGTCTGTACATCTGCTTTTCTAGTTTTTGTTTCCTCATTTTATGGCTTCTTTTTCTTCTTTTTTTCTTTTGATAATTTACTACGGTCAAACATACTTGTTTTTATCCCTCTTATTTTTTTTTCTAATCTTCTGTAGGCTTGAACATCAGGTAAACAACCTTGTTAATATTTCTAATCTAAAAGTGAGTAGATCATAAATCAGGATAACATAAATTGCAAGATAAATTATCTCCAAAGATGCAGAGTGTTACTACAGTAAAATGTCTTGTGGGACACTCAAGATTTTTTTCCAGAAGGATCAAATACTTCATTATTGTGTTTAAACATAACTTATATTTTTTGTTCCATTTATCTTCTTGGCACTACGACATGATTTTTGTAGATTTATTCATTTCAGGTTATATGAAATGTATGCAAACAAGCAAGTTTGTTTATTGGAATGGTCAATTCTGGGAATAAATGAACAATAGGTACTTTTTAGTAACAAATCAAATCCACAAATATTTATTTTCTACTGTATGCATGGTGCTGGGTAGGATGCAAATAAATATAAAGCATAGCTTCTTTCTTCAGAAGGAAACAGAATACAAGTATGTGAAAAGTAAATAATTTCCAGTTTTATGGATACACAGGAAACTTATGTGTCATTTTGATACATCATTGATGTATCCATTAACTCTAGTGAATAGAACTAGGGTCTGGATGTGGGAGAACTTTTTGTATTCTAAAATTTTTGCTATGAGCTTGTTTTATTTTCACAATATAAATAAATGCTTAAAAAAGTAAATAACAATAACTTTAAGTAACAGTTCAATACTATAGTAGAAGCAGTTCCCCAGTGATGAATTGATGAATTGATGAGTGATAGCTGTTTAAAGTAAGGGAGAAATCTCTCTGGGTATTTAACTCAGAGATAGAATTTGAACAGCAGGATGGGTTTTTTTTGAGGTTTGGAGGATGAGTGCTATAACTGTATGATTTGTACATCTTTTATGTTACTTTCATTCATCTTTTGCAATTTGGAAATTTAGATGATAACAGAATATTGATTGGGGCAAGGAAGTGAGATCCATGAGCTAAGAGTACAATTTGGTGTCTGTTAGTGCTCAGTGCTTTGTCTGCCATCATCCTTTTACTGTATCCATTCTTTTCCTCTCCTTACTTCCAACCCCTTCATAAACTTGCCTGAGGAAATAGCTTCAGTCTTGTATTTTGCTTTCTTTTTTTTTTGTAGGGGTGTGGGGGGTGTTCTAAGTTCTAAATGTCATGAAACGAAACTGCCTGTCACCTGCCTTTCTATGATCACTTTGGTCTTGTTGTATCAGCCATGAGTAAACCTGACAGTTCTATGAGCAGCAGGACAGACTTGAATGTGGCATGTGTGCAAAGAGGGTATTTACTTTTCTCACACTTAAAAAAGTGCCACCAGAAAACACCTCCCTGTTGGTCTTTTTTTGTTTGTTTGTTTTGTTGTTGTTGGTTTTTAGAGGAGGTTGGGGGCATATTTGGTGGGAGGGGTAGTAATTTAAGTTGTTCTATAACTTACTATCTAAAAAAACTTTGAAAATTTGTCTTATATGTAATTAGGTACTTTAATGTATTAGAGTTTCCATAAGAATTCTGGTGGGGCTCATGCTCTCTTCCCTATGCGTAGGGCTCTTGCCCTGCTCCCTATGAAAGCCTTTTCATAGGGCTCATGTGAAAGAGAGAGTAGGGGGAATCCCTCTGAGGTTTAGATAAATCATACCAGTTAGGAAAGTCCTGGGAGAACCTGGGTGCTAAGTCTGACAAATCCTCTTATCTTTCTTACTGTACTCAACATCTAAAGGGCATTTCATTTATTTTCAGATAATTATGTTCTTTATCAGTAATTGTCAAATCAGGGAGAAGTGTGACAGGATCATGTGGGAGGACCTTTTCTAAATAAATAGCTACCTTGCTCCCCAGGATTCTGATGAATGTTGGGAAAGGAAAAAGGTTGAAGCAGAGGTTTATTGGTATCAATAAGAGGATTTTAACAGTTGAGAGATTTCTTAATTCTTTATGTATTGCTGCATAACATCCCCCCACCTCCCCAAACTTAGCAGTTTAAAACAATAATGAACACTTATTCTCTCACACAGTTTTGTGGACCAGAAATTCAGGAGCTGATTAGCAGGGTTGTTCTGGCTCAGGGTGTCGTAACATTGTAGTCAAGATGTCAGCCAGGATGTAATCATCAGAAAGCTTGTTTGGGGCTGGAGGATGGCTCACTCACATGACTGTTAGGAGACTTCACTTCCTCACTGGCCTTACTTCCTCACTTGGCAGGAAGCCTTAGTCCCAGCAGAGTGGACATCTTTGTAGAGCTGTTGGAATGTTCTCAGGACATGGCTGCTAGTTCCCCTAGAGTGAGTGATTCAAAAGAGGGAGCAAGGAGGAAACTGCAGTACCTTTTGTGACCTAGTCTTGGAAATCATATACTGTCACTTCTGCCTTATTCTTTTCTTTAGAAGGGAGTTACTAAGCCAACCCACCCTCAAGGGGAGAGAATTAGGCTTCATATTTTAATGGGAGGAATGCTAAGGAATTTGTGGACATATTTTAAAACTAACATAGAGGATATAAAACAATTTTTTTTTCCCTAATATCTGGCATTAGAAAATATTTTGAGTTGTTCCATTGCAAGGTATTATGGATATATATAGGTTAAAGACTCTGCCCTCTAGGATTTTGTAGTCCTAGTTGGGAAAGTTAGGCATTTATATAAACAACAAGAAACGAAGATAAAATGTATTTCCAGAGTACTTGTGAATTTTTTCAAATTAACTTTTCCTCATATTGTTTCAATTTATTAAGTTTAATTGGAGAATGCTAAAAAATCTTCCCTTCATTAACAAAAAATGTGCTGTTCCTGAGTGTGTGTTAGTTGAACTCTTTAGTGTAAACTCAGGTATTCAGGTAATTTAATTACTTGATTTGCCTATTATACCAACTGTATAAAATATAGAAGAGAAATAGCAACATTTTAAATATATCTGATGAACTTTTTTTTTTTTTTTTTTTCATGAACTCTTTTAGTCTTAGGAAAAATAGCCATTCTCCCTTTAATGATCCTAGTTAGCTAATTGCTAATATAAAAGAAATACAGATACCAAATGAGAGTTCTGAATAGAGTTAAATATCCAAACTGTCAGTTTATAGATCTTTATGTAAACTACGATCCTTTTTGTACTTTGTATTTAATTAAACATTTCTTCCTAGTAAGGTAGTTTCTCTTTAAACAGAGAGGCAATATAGTACAGCAGAAAGATTGTGGGTTTGGGATTAGACAAATTCATGCTTGAATCTTTGTTTTGTATTACCTGTGTGAACTTGGACCAGCAATTTAATCTCTGAGTCTGTTTTCTCATCTATAAGAACAGTACCAATCTCTTGAGGTTTATAGTGAAGATTAAGTGGAAATCATGTAAAGAGTTGCCCCGTGTTTCTTAGAGTCTCAGTAAATTTTAATTACCTTCATTTTACTCCTTTCCCTTAAAGAATGAAAAGATAAGGCAGTCAGGAAAGGTTTCTTTGAGGAGGTATGTTTAAACTGAGACCTAAAGGTTCAGCTCTGTCCAGGCAGTGGGGGTAACGTGTGCAAGGCTGTAGGTGGAGACGAGCTTGACAGTTTAGAGAACTAATCAAAGGCTTGGTGCCTGCACAGAGTGGGGATAAGATTGGAGAACTTAGTAGGAGCCAACTCTTAAAGCTCTTTGAGGTTGCAGCAAGCATTAATTTGTATTTAATTCTGAGTGTAGTGGGAGTCATTGGAGAGTTTAAATCCTCAGGGGCTGCAACTCTGATTTCCCAAATTTTGAGACAGTAGGCTGCAGTTAATCCCAGAAGAAGGATTTAATTTTCTTTTATTATTCAGAATCTGAGAATCTAATGTTTATTACTTGGTTTCAAGGTTTTTTTATTTTTTAAAATCCAGTGAATAAAATTTTCTAGAGGAGATCCATGTACATCTAAGATCCTTTCTCAGCAAGAACTTTAAAATAACTGCAGGGACTGAGATAGACTCTCCCCCTCCTCTCTGTTCTGTTTCTGCTCCCAGAATTGAAGTTATTTTTTCCTCTGTCCTCTTTCTTCCCATTACTGCATTTTTAAGGAAGTTAGGAATTGAGCATTTGAAGTGAATTCTGCTGTCTCCCTTTGTTGTTTTTCTGTGGAGTGCTGCACTGTTTTACTGTTGGCTAAGCAGATTATCTGGAACACTTCGAAGGCACATATACTCCCATCCCTTTTTTCTCTTCATGCCAGCAATATTCTATTGCTATGCATCTGGGATATATAGTAGGGAATAATATTGATGATTAATTTATTAACCTCTGTTAACTTTGAAAGGAAGAATCTTGTCACTGCTTTTAGGAAGAGTCAGCCTTAGATGCTGACTGATGCTTTCAAATAGTCACCTATTTTGACTTTCAAGATAGTAGCAGACTTAAGGATTTTTTGAAATGATTTGTTTGTGGCCAAAATATCAAGGCTGTGACTATGATGATTTGTTTAAACCAATACCAAATACTTTTTAAACTAAGTAAAAATATATAATGTGTCTGTAGCAGGTACAGTTTTTTTCCCACCATTTCTCCTCTTCTGGATTGCCAAAAACACTGTGGAAACAGAGATGCTTTCGCTTCTCTCCCACTCCACACTTTCCAGAAGCGCTCAGGAGAGGAGCTGAGTTTGTTTTCCCACCTTCTGTTAACTATGGAGAAGGAAGAGGAAGAAAATGACTAATATTTAACGAATCTTTAGTGTTAGATAATAATTAATTGTCTTATTTAATCCTTATAAACATTTTTATAACACAGGTGATATTCTCTAGAAACTGAAGTTAAAGGATTGAGTAACTTGCCCATAGTCACACATCTCTTAACTGATGCAGTCAGGATTTGAACCAGGTCTGTCTAATTCTGAATCCATGTCTGTCTTTCCTTTTCCATTCCTTTCTTCCCTTCTTCCCTTTTTCCCCTTCCCCTTCCTCCTCTATCTTTCTTCTTTCTTTTCTTCTCCTTCCTTCTTTCTTCTCTTTTCTTTCCTTTTGTTCCCTTCCTTTAAAAAAAAACCCTTTTATTATTATAGAAGTAATCTAGGTGTGTTGTTGAAAATTATAAAATGCATACATACTTTATATTTTACTTAAATATTTAGATAAGCAAAAAAAGTTAAATTCCCACCATTTAGCACCTACCATTGTCTGAACACTTAATGTTACTTTGCCTTTTTTTTTAGCTCTCCCAACATTTCAATAAATTTTCATCTTTTTTTTAGTGAGCTGATTAACCCCAAAGTTTCCTTTGCAATTGATTTTTCCAAACCAGTATCAGTCGAGTATATGCATTGCATCTACTTGTTACGTCCTTTAAGTAAGATCCCAAATATAGTCCTAGAGAGTAAAGTCACTGGCAAGATTCAGTTGGGAGGAAATTTATATATTATCTCCTAAAGCTGGTTAATGTAAATTTTCTGTCACTTTTATGTTTTTCACAAGTTTTCCATGTGAATGACATGAAGGTTAAATATTTTTAGATATGTCAGTTAAGCATTCACATTACTGTAGGAATAGAAAAATGGTGATCGATGTCTGCATTTGCCTACACAGGGAGGGAATCTGGAATCTGAAGATCTTTTGGCCACCTTTACAAAAAGGGGAGAATAACAACTGATAACCAGTTCTAAACTCATGAATTAATTCTCCTTAAGTTCCTTTACTTTGTCAGATGAACGATATCATATACTCTTGTACATGGCTGTCATAATTGTGGTTCTTTTATGCCTCATATGGATATATCGCAGCTGTAAAAGTTTTTTACAGAATACTTTTTCAGAATAGTTGCCTGAATTAGAACTGACTTTATCATGCATGTTCTCTCTATAATGCATCACAGACATCTCTGTTGGTCTCTTTTCAGAATGGAGAGTTGTGGTCACATAACCCTGAGCAAATAGCAGGACCTTCTTATTCCATAGTTCCCTTATCTCTGGATGGAATGGAAATGCCCTGTTTCCTTTGATTCTGAACTGCAAACATTTGTTTTTCATATTCTAAGTGCTCTGAAGTTGGGATGTATGTTTATGATTGCTATGTCTTACTGTTAGCCAGATGACAATAGAGATGAAGTTATTTGAAAATCTTTTGTTGATACCTTCTGGTAAGATCATAGCAACTAGCCACCTTCAGAGATTTGATGACAGTACTTACCTCAAAGTGTTCTTTTGAGTATCAAATTAGTTAGTATATACATAAAGCACTTAGTACCTGCTACGTAATAAATGCTATATGTGTTAGCTATTTTTAATATCTATTAAAAATATAACAACCATGGTTGGCTGATTTATTTATAATTTTAAGATTATATAATACCTTTTCTAGTGCTTCCCTGGCGGCGCAGTGGTTGAGAGTCCACCTGCCGATGCAAGGGACACGAGTTCGTGCCCCGGTCCGGGAAGATCCCACATGCCGCGGAGCGGCTGGGCCCGTGAGCTATGGCCGCTGAGCCTGCGCGTCCGCAGCCTGTGCTCCGCAATGGGAGAGGCCACAACAGTGAGAGACCCGCGTACCGCTAAAAAAAAAAAAAAAAAAAGAAGGAGATAAGACCAAAAGACTCCACTGTTCACTTGAACCAATTACATATAAGTAACCTTTCCAGAAAGTCCCACACAACATTTCCACGTGATCTCATTAGCCAGAATTTAAACATGTGGCCACACCTGTCTATAAGAGAAAGTAAACTAGATACATTACTGCCCTAAATAAAATTGGGGCTCCATTATTAAGGAAGGAAGAGTGCGTATTGGATAGGAAAGTAGCATTCTCTACCATAGAGAAGGAAATAATAGCTTCTGTTTCTACTGAGATACAATAGGTAATTCTGAAAATTCTGTTGATTATTGCAAGTTTGTAATAAATTAATTTTAGTCATCTATTGGCAAGGTCTTTCTTATAAATTCCTTGTTGGAAGGAACATGGACGATTGCCATGGACATATATTCAGAGGGCTTTAAAAAGGTACTTCTGGGAAATAAGACAGATTATACTTTGATTTTTCACTATAGAGAGGAATAATCTTTCTTATTTTTACTCTTCATACTCAAGCTCTGGAGTCCTAAGGGGATTCTGACATTATCCTTTGCAAGCTTTATTTAGCTGTTATGTGCATACCAATTCTAGTTAGATTTCATTCTTTGTTTTCTGAAGTTCAAAAAGAAAATTAGAGAGAACTTGGGATATATAAATTATTCCATGAGACACTCAAAAAATATTAGTTGTGCCTATTTTTGCATGCAATCATGTTGTTTTCAAAGCTGTTGCAAGTTTTATTGCTGAGATACTTGGGAAACATGTTCCTGTCTCATTCTGTTATTCTTAGATGATTGAGCTGGAAATGTTTATGCAGCTTTTATAATGGTGACCTATTGGCTGAGTATGTGTGCCTGCTGCTGTCTTTGGCATTTGAATAATGAATTAACTTGTAGGTGGACTTGGGAAGGGAATGTTATGAATGGATTTTGCCTACGCTTTTTTGGTAGCAAATTATATTTGCTATGAGGTTGCTGGGCCATACCTTTATTTCTTCAACTATTACAAAGCTATTAATTTTCACAGTGATAGATGGCAGTAACCTTTCCCACACCGACCTAGTCTCAGCATGGCATAATGTCAGGCTAACCTGTGGGTGGAGATGTCTATATAAAGGCTTGGTATGAATGCCAAAGTCACTTAATAGCATAAAATGCTTTCTTTTAACAGTAGCCTTTGGCTGTTTCCAGTTTTCTTAAGATTGGTTCATTTATTCCATACAACTTGGATTATTTATAAAGTTGCACATTATAGCCATAATTAAATCTTCCTTTGAATTGGTTATGCCAAAAGTAGATGCTTATGGTAAATAACTCATTGTTTTATTTTGAACTTTTGTATTAGGATGATTGGATATTTTGTCTTCACCTTTACCTTCCATTCTACTCTCCTTAAGTTTGTTTATAAAAGCAGTAAAATGGGTAAGTGAATATGAACAATCTATTAAAATATATATAAGCTCACAGACTCCCTTTGGCAAATAAATGAGATTATACAAAGCAAGATGTTTTTTCCCTGGTGGTCTGAGATGCAGTAAGAGAACAATGTTGTGTGCATAATGTACAGCTGGAGAAAGCTCACTTTACTGAGCAACTTTATTCCTGAAATGATGTGGCTTTCATTTTCCAGACTAGCCATAAAATGATTGAGTTGTTAGTTTACCATAAGCATCTACACTCGAGTAACTGGTATTTCTCTGATGTTCATTTTTTTTTTCTTTACTCATTTTTTAAAAAGGGTATAATACCATAAGTAAGGGATTAGATAAAAGAAGGGACAAAAAAGAGTAAGCCTTGGTAAACTGCTTTGACTTTTAATTTTGACCCTTCAGGGGCAAGTTTCATATATACATCTTAAATTGTCCAAAGGAAAACCATTTAGTTACTGTCTCCTTAATGGCGAATTTAAACACAGTCATTTTATTACAAGCATAATCAACAGGCCGACTATGTTTTATCTATTTTATTCTTTACTGTTTACTAGGTTAGAGTTTAGAAATTTGGAGAATTGTCCATGGCTACTTAAAACTGTTACTCTACACTTAAACGAATATCAGCATGTAAATATATGGGTTTATTGAGGCAGTCTTGGAGATTGCCTTTGTAATTTTGCAAATTACATTTTCTTTTACTATAATTTTCCACTTGTCTTCTGTATCTCTTACCTGGAAAAAAACGGGACTACTGGGATGGTTAGGTGCGTGCTTGCTTGTGCCTCTCCCCCCCACCCCACCCCACGACCTTTCATCTTCCCTTCCTTACTTCTTTTAAATATAGATAATTAAAATTATTTCATTAGGGAGGATCTTGCCATGTGGATGATCTACACCAAAGTAAAAATGTGCTTGTTGAGCTAGGTTATTCTAGGACATAAGCTATATCTAAACTATTCATTAATTTATGTGTTACATTGAGATATGAAAAGTAAGAAGCCTTTTAGCGATTCCTAAGTTATGGAGAATAAAGATAGGAAGAGTTTATGTTCTTAGATATTTTTGAGTATTTGATGTATACAAGGGAACATACTAGGCACTTGTAGGAGTTTTAACCTCTTAAGGAGCATGCCAAAGTCTGATTAAGTAGACATGTATCTTTTTTTTTTTTTTGCGGTACGCGGGCCTCTCACTGTTGTGGCCTCTCCCATTGTGGAGCACAGGCTCCGGACGCACAGGCTCAGCGGCCATGGCTCATGGGCCCAGCCGCTCCGCGGCATGCGGGATCCTCCTGGACCGGGGCATGAACCCGTGTCCCCTGCATCGGCAGGCGGACTCAACCACTGTGCCACCAGGGAAGCCCTAAACATGTATCTTAAGTAGATTTTTTTTGTTTCTGATGGTTGTACACATTGTCAATAAAGAAATTGCAAAATTCCTGTGGTTTTAACTCGTTTTTCTCCCTTAGCCTAAATATTTCTTTCAGTGCCTCTTCAACCATGGCAATCTTTCTCTTCTGTGTGTCATCTCTTAATTTTCTGTTATTTGCCTAATGGTGTTTGCTGTCTGTCTTTTTTCCATATTTTGCCTTAATCATTAATTTATCTTTTTGCCAAACATTTTGAGTACCACTGGAAGAGAGATTCCATGTTCTTTCTGTGAGACACATCGGAACAAAGCAGTCACTTTAAAAAGGATGTTCTTTTTTGTATGAAATCAAAACTGTCCTATAGGACTTCCCTGGTGGCACAGTGGTTAAGAATCTGCCTGCCAATGCAGGTGACACGACTTCGATCCCCGGTTTGGGAAGATTCCACGTGTTACAGAGCAGCTGGGCCCATGTGCCACAACTACTGAGCCCATGTGCAACAATTACTGAAGCTCGCATGCCCTAGAACCCACGTGCGGCAACTACGGAAGCCCATGCAATCTGGGGCCCACCGCCTAGAGCATGTGCTCAGCAACAGGAGAAGCCACTGCAATGAGAAGCCCACACACCGCAACTAGAGAAAACCCGCATGCAGCAACAAATACCCAACACAGCCAAAAACAAAAAAAAAAAACCACCGTGCTATATTCTCCTTAAACACTTTCCCATCATCCTTCCTTCTACCACCTTCCTAAATGGAAGGCAGATTTGATCAAATAGTGCAGTCTGTTTCTGTTACACTTAAAATAATACATTTAAGATGCAAATAGGATCACTGATTCTTAATTATCTATTGTCTGACCATTGGTTATCCTCCCTCGTTAGCTAATGGGAACAATTAGACTAGGAATGGCTGTTAGTGGATTGGATTTGGAAACTGCCTCAACCCCAGTATATAAACATTGTGAGTTCTGTTAGTGTTGTTTTCTGCTTTAGATGGTTCAACTTGTAATTTTCCCATTTTTAAAAGTATTGTCCTCTTTTGGAGAGTTAGATTGTAAATTAGCTCCTTATTAGGTCATTAGATAAGCTTGTTCCTTAAACTTTTCATCTTTTATAGATTTTCTGAGATGTTTTTAAAAATTAAAAGCTTTGTTTTGTTGTCTGATTCAATTAAGAAATTATAGCCTATTGGACTTAACTGTTTTGTATTTTTAAAGGCAAAATAAGAATCCATTGATTATTTTCTCCATAAAAGATAAAATATCACCTGCTGTTATATTAATGGGGACCTTAGGGATTAAATTCAAATATCATGATATAGAAATAATAAATACTTGTTGCTTCTATGGGGATTGTTTGTAGTTCAAAATTCTTTCATCATCATTATCATCAGCATCATCATCTGTTTCTTAAACTGTAGTTTAGGATCTCTCAACCTTTCAGTATATTACATTTCCTTGAGCTTTTGGGAGTGGGAGGAAAGGGGAAGAGAAAGGGAAGTAAGATCTGTAAAAATCTGTGAGTAGGGGAGGAGTGATATCTTCACTGGGGATTTTTGTAATCTTTGGAGAGGTGGAAGTGTCAGGCATAGCTGTCTTAGAGATAATTGTTTGGACAGTTAAATATAGATCTCTAAGGGCTGAGGATTCTTGCTATTTTATAATTTATGAGGAAGTAGTAATTGTAAAATTATAGAGTTGGAAGTGTTCTCATTGCAGGTCAACTTTTATATTTCAAAGGTAAGGAAATTGAGGTTTTGAGAAGATAAATAGCTTGACCAAAGCTGGTATAAGCGCTAGTATAGTAATTCATGTCTCCTGAATACAGTTTGGGTTAACAGTGACAGTGGTTTAATGAACACTTGCTTTGAATGGGCTCAACATTTTTAAAGATGTGTAGCTTTCTGATTTTTTAAAAAAATATAGGTTATTGTATCTAGGTTTCAAAATGTGTGAAGTTTGTATGTAAAGTTATAAAGCTATGCTTAGATGGTGATGGTAGTTGGCCCTCTGTATACACGGGTTCTGCTTCCTTGGATTCAACCAACCAGGGATCGAAAATATTTGGGGAAAAAAATACCAGAAAGTTCCAAAAAGAAAAACTTAAATTTGCCCTTGCAGGCAACTATTTACATAGCATTTACACTGTATTAGGTATTATAAGTAACCTAGAGACGATTTAAAGTTTATGGGAGGATGTACATAGGTTATGCAAATACTATGCCATTTTATATAAGGTACTTAAGCATCTGCAGATTTTGGAATCCATGGGGTGTCCTGGAACCAGTCCCCCCCGTCAGATACCGAGGGATGACTGTACATTTTTTGTGGAATATTTTAATTAGTGCTTTTTGTTTGTTTGCCTGCTTTTTAGTGTTGTGGAGGTTGAATAAAAGGTTATTTAGGTCTTTTGTACATTTTCTGTTTTACAGGTGAAACAATACTTTAAATACTGCTTATAACCCTAAAATGATCATTAGGATAGTTTGGTAAATTTTTTTCTTCAAAAATATTCCCCAGTGGAAAAGAAAATAAACATCTGCATCGAACAAGATGCTTACCTGGGGTTAAAAATAAAAGGCAAAATGAATATTAATAAAAAGCAGCTAGTTACTTCTAAAATTTCAGGGGTATCAGTAAAATTTGCTGAAATTTCTCATGTCAAAAAAGGATTCATTTAATTGGCTCTATATCTCCTTAAGCATTGTAGGGTATTACATTTTAGACCATTCTCCTTAAGGAGTTACTACTTAGTAATCGCAGATGATCACTGAAACTCCCCAAATGGATGTGCAACTTGAAGTAATTGTGCTTTCCATATGTAATTGTGCTTCATTATTCATGGATTCTGTGTTTGAGAATTTGCCTACTCGCTAAATTTTATTTTAAATCAATACGCTGATGCGTTTGTGGCCATTTGCAGAACAGCAGAAAATTTGAGTTCCCGGATGTGCAGGTTCCCAGGTGAGATCAAACAGGGCAACCTTCTACCTTCTTGTTTTAATTCTCATACTGTAAATGTGTGTCCTTTTTGCTGTCTATTTAATTCCACATTTTATCCTATTTTTGTGCTTTTTCTTGGTGATTTTATTATTTAAAATGGCACCCAGGCATAGTGTTTTAAGTGCTATCTTGTGTTCCTGAGCTCAAGAAGGCTGTGATATACTTTATGAAGAAAGCATGTATGTTAGATACACTTCATTGAGGCATGAGTTATAGTGCTGTTGGCTGTGAGTTCAGTGTTAGTGAGTCAACAATATATATTAAGATGCTTTAAACAGAAACACACATAAAACAAGATTATATTGATCAGTTGATGAAAATGTTGTCAGCAGAGGCACACAGGAACTTAACTGACTATTTCCCTTAGCAGTAATGGTCTAGTAATCACTAATTCAGTGTCTGCAGTGACTTTATAGAACATACCTACTACAAATAATGAGAATCGATTGTACAGTGTGGTAGCCAGCCTCCAAAATGACCTCTAATGATCCAAGCCTCCTTGTATTCACACCCTAATGTAGTCCCCTTCCACACGGAATCTTGTGTGACCAATAAAATACTGTGGAAGTGATGATTTGTAACTTCCAAGACTAGATCATGAAAGGCATTATTACAAATTTGGCGCTTGGATTGCTCTTTCTTGGGGGAGTCAGCTATTGTACCCAGAAGACATCTATGTACTCTTATAGAGAAGCCCACCTAGAAAGGAATTGAGGACCCCAGCTGAGGTATAGTAAAAATATGTATTTGGTCATTGTCTCTAGTTTCTGGCATAGAGCCCCTAGGACCCTTGGAGTTTCCTGCATGTTAGGAGTGTCTTTTGTTACTCATAATGAGCCACTTTTGATCTCATCTGAGTTTATGTAGGTGAGGTGACTTAGGGTGGGCCACCTGGTTGGCCTCAGGATGGGGCTGGTCACCAGAAAGGTGGGAGCTTTCAACCCACCAACTGACCTCCAGGGAAGGAAGGAGAAGCTAGGTATTGAGCTCTTTAGGAGCTTTTGAACAGTGAGATTGGGTGAGCTTCCAGACTGGTAAACACATGGGGTTGCTGAGAGGGTGGTGTGGAAGGGCATGGAAGTTCCACAGGGACTCCCCTCCCCACCTGCCCCATACCTTGCCCATGCATCTCTTCCATTGGGCTGTTCCTGAGTTTATCATTTATAATAAACCGGTAAATGTAGGTAAAATGTTTTCCTAAGTTCTGTGAGTTGTTCTAGCAAATTATTGAACCTGAAGAGGGGGTTGTGGGAACCCCCAGTTTAGAGCCAGTTGGTCAGACGTATGGATGGCCCCCTGTAGACTTGTACCTAGTACCTAGCAGTCCTGTAGGACTGAGCTTTTAACCTGTGGGCTCTGTGCTAACCCTGAGTAGTTAGTGTCAGAATTGAATTGAATTGTTGGACACTTGGTGTTGGGGAATTGGTGTTGGAAAAGACACCATATATTTGGTGTCAGAGATTTAAAAAACTGTACACAGCTGTAGCACCAACTTGCCAGTCAGGTGAGTGACACCTTGGAAATTCATCTTCCATATCCAATCAAATGTTCAGTTGGATGTAGCCTAAGCTGCCATCTGACTGTAACTACCTGGGAGACCCCATGTGAGAATTAACTGGCAGAGCTTGTCTCAAATTCCTGACTCACAGATCCTGTGATACATGATTACTGTGATTTTTAAGCCTCTAATTTTGGGGATAATTTGTTAAGCAGGCATAGAAACTGATACATCTCTCTCTCTTATTTTTAACCTTTTTGATAGAAAATTTCAAGCATACACAGAAGTGGAGAAAATCGTGTCATGAGTCCCATGTGACCATTAGTCAACTTCAACGATGATTAACTCGTGGCCAATCATTTATACCAGTTTACTCCCCAGTCACACTTCAGATTATTTTGAAGCAAATCCCATACATTTTTTTACCCATAAATATTGCAGTATGTATTTATAAAAGATAAGAACTCTATAAATCATTATTATATCCCTCCAAGTTAATCATTTCTTAAAAATCATCTAATACCCAATCACTATTCATATTTCCCTGGTTTTATAATTTCATTTTGCATTTAGTTTATTTGAATGCGATCCAGATAAGTTCCTGCATTTTAATCGTTGATATATTCATAAGTCTCTTTTACTTTGTAGGTTCTTCCTGTTTCTCTCTCTTTCTCCCCGCCCCCCCCTTGCAATGTTTTGTTGAAGAAATAGGATTGATTCTTTTTTGCAGTTTCCCACAGTCTAAGTTTTGCTGATTGCATCCCTGTGGTGTCATTACCATGTCATCTTGCCCCTGCACTTCCTAAATATTTGTAGTTAGATCCATGGGCTTGATCTGATTTAGATTTTTTGGCAAGACTGTTTTGTTAAACAGCCTTATTGAGGTATAATGTACATAATGTAAAATATACTAGCTTTAAGTAAACAATTCAATGAAAGTCTATATTTATAGTTATGCAACTATTATAACAATTTTAGAACACTTGCAGCACACTAATCATGCCCATTTATAATCACTTCCCATTTCTGCCCCTGGCTTTTTTTTTTTTGACATTTCATGTAAATGGAGTCATAGAAAACATGTTCTTTTGTGTCTTGCTTCTTAGTACAGAGTATATTTTTGAATTCATCCATGTTGTGGTATGTATCAGTAATTAGTTCTTTTTTATTGTTCAATATGGTATTTCATTATATGGATATATCACATTTGACCATTCACCAGTTGATGTCTCTTAACAATAATGTTGCCTCATACAACTCAAAGCAGAAAAACAAAAACAAAATGCAAAAACGATCCAATTAAAAAATTGGCAGAAGAACTAAATAGACATTTTTCCAAAGAAGACCTACAGATGGCCAACAGATACATGAAAAGGTGCTTAACATCCCTAATCATCAGGGAAATATAAATCAAAACCACAGTGAGATATCACCTCACACCTGTTAGAATGGCTTTTATCAAAAAGGCAGATAATATGTGCTAGTGAGGATATGGAGAAAAGGGAACCCTTGTACACTGTTGGTGGGAATGTAAATTGGTGCAGCCACTGTGGAAAACAGTATGAGGGTCCTCAAAAAATTAAAAATAGAATTATCATATGGCCCAGCAAATCTACTTCTGGGTATATATCCAAAGGAAACAAAATCTTATCTCAAAGAAATATCTGTACTCCCATGTTCATCACAGCATTATTCACATTAGCATTATTCACAATAGCCAGGACACAGAAACAACCTAATATGGTATATTTTTATACAATGAAATATTATTTAGCCATAAAAAAGAATGAAGTCCTGCCATTTGTGACAACATGGATGGACCTTGAAGGTCCAAGTAAAATAAATCAAACAGAGAAAGACAAATACTGTGTGATCTCACTTTTATGTGGAATCTAAAAAAACCTAAAGATAGATAACAGAGAACAGATTGGTGGTTGCCACAGGCAGGGGGATGGGAGAATAGGGGAAATGGGTGAAGGTGGTCAAAATGTAAAAAATTCACTTACAAGTTAAATAAGTTCTGGGGATTTATAATACGTAGCATATTGACTATAGTTAACAATACTGCATTTATATTTGAAAGTTGCTAAGAGACTAGATCTTAAAAGTTCTCATCACTGGGAAAAAAATTGTAGCTGTGTGAAGTGATTGATGTTAACTAAACTTATTGTGGTAATCATTTAGCAATATATACATATATCAAATAATTTTGTTGTACACCTTGAACATATAATACAATATTATATGCCAATTATATCTCAATAAAACTGGAAAAACTGAAAAGAATAATGCTACAATCTTTTAAAAATAAATTTATTTGTTCGCTTATTTATTTATTTATTTATGGCTGCATTGGGTCTTCGTTGCTGTGCGCAGGTTTTCTCTGGTTGTGGCGAGCAGGGGCTACTCTTCGTTGCGGTGTGTGGGCTTCTTATTGTGTTGGCTTCTTGTGGAGCACGGGCTCTAGGCGCGCAGGCGTCAGTGGGCTTCAGTAGTTGTGGCTCGTGGGCTCTAGAGCGCAGGCTCAGTAGTTGTGGTACACGGGCTTAGTTGCTCCAAGGCATGTGGGATCTTCCCGGACCAGGGCTCCACCCCGTGTCCCCTGCATTGGCAGGCAGATTCTTAACCACTACACCACCAGGGAAGTCCCACCGTTATAATCTTTTGTATGTAAGTTTTTGTGCAAACATATGTTTTCATTTCTCTTGTGCAGATACTTAGGAGTGGAATTGCCAGGTAATATTATAATTCTATAAGTAACCTCTAAAAAATCTGCCAAACTATTTTCCAAGATATTGCCTGTCTTTATGGCATACCAGTCATTTTAGTTGTCTAATGTTCATTCTGTAGTTGCACGACCAAAAACTAGCAACACAGCTATTTAAATTAATTAAAATAAAATTAAAAATTCAGTTCCTTTGTCACGCTAGTCACATTTCAAGTGCTTAATAGTCACATGTGGCTAGTGGCTACTATATTGAATAGCATAGAAAGAACATTTCCATCATTGTAGAGACTTTTACTGGGCAGTGCCAGTTTATAGACTGTTTTCAGGAAGGGCTCAAGGAAATTATATTCCCTGGGCTCTTGCATGTTCATAAAAATATGTGCCAATATACTTTAAGGTCAGTTTGTGTTGCTATAGAATCTTTGGTTATACACATCTTGTAGCTGTTGGTGTTATTGCCTTGTTTGCTTATATTTTGAGGTTCGTGGGAATTTCACTTTATCTAGTTTTTAAATAAATGTTGTTTGTGAATTATTGGTTTAGGTATCCTAGTTGTTCTGTTTTCACAGGGAAATTTAGGGAAATTCACAAGTCTGCAGCCTTCATCATCTTCCCCAAATCCCTTCACATTTATTTTACTTGTACCTGTTACTGAGAATTGTAAAGGGTTAGGGCTAGGAAGAACTGGGAGGTCATTTAGTCTCTAAACTTCATTTTAGAGATGCAGAATCTGAAACTTGGAGAATTGTATGGTTATAAGCAGAGTCAGGTTATACCCCAGTTTGCTTGACTTTCATCAGTGCTCTTCCCCACATCTGTAGCACTGAGACAAAGGATAAATTAAAGGGGAAGTCAGATGACTTACAAAGACAAAATGGATACTTGGGTTTAATTGGCTCATAAGGTTAAATGAAAAGAAGGAAAGGGAAGCAGCATAACCAACTGAAACAGTTATAAAGAATCAGATATAATATTCAGTATATGAATATGTATTGTGTGTTTATAAATACAATTTTAAAAATTTAAGACCTTTTTTAAAGAGCAGTTTTAAGTTTACAACAAAATTGAGAGGGAAGTATAGGGAGTTCCCATATACTCCCTGTCCCCCACATGCATCCTCCCCCCGCCCCCCCACCAGAATGCCAGAATGGTGTATTTTTACAAGGATGAGTCTACACTGACACATCACATAGTCTACCTAAGGTTTCACTCTTGGTGTTATATATTCTGTGGGTTTGGGGAAATGTATAATGATATAAATCCATCATTATAGTATCATACACAGTATTTTCACTGTCCTAAGAATCTGCTCTGCCTGTTCGTTTCCCTCTCCTACCACAGCCACTGATCTTTTTACTGTCTCTATAGTTTTGCCTTTTCCAGAACGTCATATAGTTGCAATTATATAGTATGTAGCCTTTTCAAATTGGCTTCTTTCACTTAATACGTATTTAAGGTACTTCCATGTCTTTTCATGGCTTGATAGCTCATTTCTTTTTAGTATTGAATTAATATTCCATTGTCTGAATGTACCCCAGTTTACTTATCCATTCACCTACTGAAGGATATCTTGTTTGGTTCTAATTTTTGGCAGCTATGGATTATGCTTCTGTGAACATCCATGTGCAGGTTTTTCTGTGGACATAAGTTTTCAGCTACTTTGGGTAAATACCCAGGAGTACAATCGCTGGCTTATATGGTAAGAGTATGTTTAGTTTTGTAAGATAGTGCCAAACTGTCTTCCAGAGTGTCTGTGCCATTTTGCATTCCTACCAGCAATGAATGAGAGTTCCTGTTGCTCCACATCCTTGCTAGCATTTGGTATTGTTAGTGTTCCAGGTTTGGGCCTGTATAGGGGTTAGTGGTATCTCCTTGTTTTAATTTGCATTTCCCTGGTGATATATGATGTGGGGCATTTTTTTCATATGTTTATTTGCCATTTGTATATCTTCTTTGGTGAGGTGTCTTTTAAGGTCTTTGGACCATTTTGTATTCATTTTGTCCTAGTCTGTGGCTTGTCTTCTGATTCTCTCTATATTGTCTTTCAAAAAGCAGAAGTTTTAAATTTTAATGAAATCCAGCTTATCTCTTTCATGGATTATGCCTTTGGTATTGTATCTAAAAAGACATCACCATATCCAAGGTCATTTAGGTTTCCTTCTGTGTTATCTTCTAGGAGTTTTATAGTTTTGCATTTTACAGTTAGATCTATGATCCATTTTGAGTTAATTTTTGTAAAAGATGTAATATCTGTGTCTGGATTTGTTTTTTACATGTGGATATTCGGCTGTTCCAGCACTATTTGTTGAAGAGATTTTCTTTTCTCCATTGTGCTGCCTTTGCTCCTTTATCAAAGATCAGTGGACTATATTTATATGGGTCTGTTTCTGGGTTCTCTATTCTATGCATTGATCTATCTGTCTGTTCTTCTGCCAATGCCACAGTGTCATTATTCTTGCATCATAGGGAGTCTTCAAGTCAGGTAGCATCAGGCATCCAGCTTTGTTCTGTTCCTTCCGTATTGTGTTGGCTATTCTGGGCCTTTTGCCTTTCCATACAAACTTTAGAACCAGATTGTTGATATTCATAAAATAACTTGGTGGATATAATTAAAATATTTTTAAGGTAGGTAGTTAGAAAACTATTTGTCCATTAAAATGTACTGAAAAAGCCTCCTGGAAAAAGGAAGAGTAAACATTCCATGGAGGCTTCTTAGGGTGTGTTGATAAGATTTGGTAATTCTGTGACCAGCTATCCTCTTCTGGGTCAGCTGTGTGTTTACTGCAACATTTTATAATGTCATCATTTGTAATTGTTGAGAATTGTTATTACTATTTCCAAGTAAAAACAAAATTAATTTAGACTATTAACCGTTGCCAGAAGTAGATACAAATAATGGGAAATATAAGATTGCTTTATTATACAAATATGATCAGATATTTAGGAAGTAAAGGAATCAATTGAACAAAACCTATGCAAATTACTAAAAAGTTTGGCAAAGTGATAAGAAATAAGATAAAAATACAAAACAAATAACCATTATTTACCTAACAAGATTGTAATCTTTCTAAAAGCAAAATCCGTATTTCTTTTTAAAAGTCCTCCATTATTGCCCAGTTTTATTACTGAATTTAAAAACTTTCTTAACTTATCATTGGTATATGATTAAAGATTAAAAATAAGTATCTCTATCTTTTTTGACCCACCTCCTAGAGTAATGGAAATAAAAACAAAAATAAACAAATGGGACCTAATGAAACTTAAAAGCTTTTGCACAGCAAAGGAAGCTATAAACAAGATGAAAAGAAAACCCTCAGAATGGGAGAAAGTATTTGCAAACGAGTCAATGGACAAAGGATTAATCTCTAAAATATATAAACAGCTTATGAAGCTCAATATTAAAAAACCAAACAACCCAATTAGAAAATGGGCAGAAGACCTAAATAGACATTTCTCCAAAGAAGACATACAGATGGCCAAGAGGCACATGAAAAGCTGCTCAACAGCACTAATTATTAGAGAAATACAAATCAAAACTACAATGAGGTATCACCTCACACCAGTTAGAATGGGCATCATCAGAACATCTACAAACAACAAATGCTGGAGAGAGTGTGGAGAAAAGGGAACCCTCTTGCACTCTTGGTGG